>NC_087255.1:5227200-5442200 GCF_037042905.1 Lytechinus pictus | reverse complement strand
TATAACCGTTTTTTGTTTTTTTTCCCCAGCTTTTAATATTCCCTTCTCCCCCCTAATTTATGTAGTCACTGTCCCCCTTTTCCTTGTTATTAAAACCTATTTTGCCGTTCTTCATATATGGTCAAGATTGTCCTACTTTACTTTTAATTATATACGAGATCTAAACATATCCCATAGAAGAAAAAAACGTACATGTATAACACTCTTCATTTTCCCCCGTCATCTGCTACATCTTGTTTCCCTATTTCGCTTCCTTGTTTTGTTCTTCTATCTTTCTCCTGATTTCTTTTTTTCAGAGAAGGAACAAATTGGTGTTCATTCTTTAAATTTCCAAGTGAATGTATATATCTCTATTCTAGCTATTCGTCCCATCATCTGCCATAAAAAATGATTATGTCCTTGTTATGTTTATTTATTCTAGGCTTAATCACCAGTGAATGATAAAAAAGGAGATGATCTGTATTTTGGATATATCCCAGTAGAAATTACGAAAAATTGCCTCGCGTGATGTAAATTATCGTGCTATCAAGGTAGTTTATGATAGTTTTCCGACGTTTGTTTTACTAAATCATCATAAATAGATGATACCGGTACTCAAGTTTGCTATTTTCCCTCACTGTGTTGTGAAACAAAGTTTGATTTTTCCCTTAAGAAGTGAAATGTTGTAACCAATTGTAATTCAATATGCACTTCATTATAATCATGATGTGCAATTCGTTATACAAGAACTGTTTACTTTTATTTAAAAATAGATTTTTTTTTTTTAAACAAGTGCACATCAAGTTTCCAATAATGCATATAGCATTTTCATTTATTTGAAAGTAGGATAAAAGAGCATTGTAGATTAAATGCCTTGCTCACGGGCATAGGTGCCGCGGCCGGGGATCGAACCCCGGACTTTCCATGCATAGCTAGGCGCCTTTGACCACTCGGCCACGGCACCTCAATATAGCCAGGACACGCCACACGGCACCTCAATCAAAATCGGGAGCTTACGTATACGTAAGATCGTATCTCTGTGTGAAATTGTGTCACACACGCCATCTACGCTCTCATTGCAAGTCACTGTGTTGTGCATTTAACTGTACTGTGAAAAATAATCGAAGTTTTAAAATGTCACAAGTTTCTTATTTTACATTCGTTTTGGGCGAAATTTTCAGCATTTTCAGCGTTCAGCTTGTTTGCTTTTTCTCTTTCTAGCCTAATGGGAGAATTTTTTGAATAACTTTGCTTAATGCTTTATTCCCTAATTCGACTCTCAATCGTGAATAAATTATTTTCAGTCACGCCTCACTATCCTTAAGCACAACCAGTGCAACAACATCAACACCTGAAATAGAAAACATTTATATACTTTCCAAAAAACATACCTGTTTCGAGGGGAGCACCAAGCTTCGACGGCAAGACAGCACGAACGGTACTTACTGACGAATGTACTGAGGCCTCCCTCTGAGTTCAGATCTCGAAGAACTCATCAATGTACTGTACATGCTGTAAGGCCTATTCATCCATCAGAATTCTCTTTGCTCTATCTTCTTGCATCCAGTCAATCGTCCACATATCCATCCCGAATAAGACGTCCGTACTGTGCTGTGTCGAACTCGGTCAGTGAATTCCGAATCGTTTAGGAATTCAGACACTCCTCACGCAAGCATTGTTATGCTAATCGGATACTTCTGCTAAGAAAAGAAAATGTATTTATTCCCTAATTCGACTCTCAATCGTGAATAAATTATTTTCAGTCACGCCTCACTATCCTTAAGCACAACCAGTGCAACAACATCAACACCTGAAATAGAAAACATTTATATACTTTCCAAAAAACATACCTGTTTCGAGGGGAGCACCAAGCTTCGACGGCAAGACAAGCTAAACTTATAGCTCCCCCTCTCAGTCAATCAAAGAACGGGTAAACAAGAAAATGAGTTACACGACGCAATCATTTCAATTTAACCAACTTTAAATGTATAATGATAATAATACATGTCTCATTCAACAATCTCATCGAACGCCTACAATCCATCTTTAACAAAGTTATACGTATAATCATACTAGGCTGAGGCTAATTTACCCGGTATAAAAATAATTCTAAAGCCCCAAATTCATAGAAATTGAAAGACAATCCTTCATATTGCCTTTAATATATCCATCCTTAGCAGTCTCCGACCTCCACCTACCATGTTTCTTAAACAACCTGTCTGGAACACCAAAGTTCGCTGCTGCTGTGGCTCCGCCACTTCGGAGGCTATGCATGCCAAAACTCTTTGGATTCAACCCTACTTTCGCCAACGCCTCTCTCAATAATTCTAAACATCTAGTATAAGACAACTGTCCACGTCTTAACTTGTAACTATTACTGGATTTACAGTAATTTAGAGGCCTAAAAGAAATACTTCATCAGAGGCATCGTTAAGCCCCGCTGCAATCAAATATTTCCTCAAAGCTAATACGGGGCAGGTGGGGAATTTGTAGCACCTATAAGAACCCATGCTCCTTGCCTGTAAATATCGGTTTTACTTTTCATGATGAAAGTATTCACATGAGACAAATACAAGTCTAAATCACATTTACGAATATGTATCATTTCATCAAATCGTAGAATGCCTGCGTAGGAAATCAAAATCATAGCACATAATCGAATATCTAATAGACTCGTTGAAGATCCATACTTCTCAACAACTGCTTTCAAAATGTCTGGGGTTATAACTTCTTTCTTAACGATCGGTTTGTTTAGTAATTTCTTTAAACATTGTAAAACAATATGTATGAACTTGCGATCACAGGGATTAACATTCATCCTTGGCTTGCAGTCAAAATGCCACTTAATGGCGTAAAAAGCCGATTCTATCCTCGAATAAGGAGCTTCTCTTTGATACAAATGAATAAGATAGCGACTAATATCTTCTGGTTCTGCTGTGTCAGAATTTACTTTATTTTGCTTACACTAATCTCTCCAGGTATTCAACGCTCTGTTGTATTTACTCATAGTGTTATCAGCTCTCGAAGCTGTCAAGACCTTGTTCAAAGTTATATCATATCCTTCATGAAGAGAATTTCTGGATTTAAGAAAAATTAAACAAAACTTATAAGCTGGTATATATTTATCTCAACACAATATATTCAAATTGTGATAAATTCTCAAGTTCAGTCATTCTTATCAAATTCTCAAAATTTAATCACTTCTAATACGTTTTACAGCCATGACAGCAAAATTAAACATTAACTATGCAGCTATCCTCAAACCAGGTGGTTTTATATTTTCACTAAAATTTCAGTATGAAATTCATTAGATCACAATTCCATATCATAATTCGTTTCAATCGTCTTGAAGGCTTAGCAAAACAATAGCTTTGGGATTCATTTCCTTTGCGAAAATATTTATTTTTGCCTTAAAACACTTGCAAAAAAATTTCTGAAACATTTCATTCACAAGAATTCTGTAATTTTGAGACTTTGAATGTTTTCAATCATCACCAATTTCTTCATTCTGAGCTCCGCCGCCAGTAAATTATAACTAATTTGAGAATGAAATCTCATATCAATTCCTTATCAACCTTTACGATGGTTATCCTTTTACATAATCATAACATTCTCCAATTTCCATCACCACTTCTTTGCTCTGCAGCATAAGTGGATCCTAGCTATGCAGCTATCTGCCATGCGGCCGTGTAAAAATTACATGTTGCATTCCAACAGTATAATTTTGAATTAACCTCCATCAAATGGATTTATTACATACCAGCATTCATGTCAGCCATCTCTCACAAACCGTTTTTTTTTTTTTTTTTTTTTTTTTTAATTATTATTTCTGCCTTGAACGAAAATTCCTTGAGGATTATCAATTTTGAAGTATTCAGAGAATAAGGAACGAAAATCACTTTGTTCAGAGAAAAGAATCGGCCAGAAGGGTGCAGACGGCCAGAAGGGAACAACCAAAGTCCCCCTAGCAGAACAAAACCTTCAGATGCTTAAGTACTTGCCCTATACATGCTATACATTCGATAGGTGGAACCAACCAATTATTCTCGCCCGACCAATCACATGAGAAGGGATCAACATGATCTATTAGGGGACACCAATATTTAGAATTGAACTTCTTAATTTTGAAATTAAAATCGTCCGCAAGTCTGTCCACAGTGTGAGGGCCCCAGATTTTGTCCAAAAATCCGACAAATTCATCTGACACACCCCAATCATCAAAATCTATCATGCGACTTAATGCATCTGCAAAACGGTTCTCCTCTCTGGGAGCCCAATGAACGTGAAGACTAATGTTGTTTCTTTTACACAACTCAAATATGTGTAAACTCATCTCATGCAATTCTGCAATCATACTTCCTTTATTTACAATCGATCCTACTCCTTTATTATCACAGAGGACCTTGACAGTTTTATGTCTCATGTGAGATACAACTGTTTGCAGTGTCATACTTACTGACTTGAGTTCTCTCCAAGTGGAGTTTTTAACCATTTCAAACTCAAACCAATCTCATCCCATTTCATGCCTGCGCACTCAGAAACCCAGGCCCCGCAGCCTGATGGACTTGCATCAGAATAGATGAAAGTCTGTGGAACTGAATAAGCAGAAATAATGTTTACGTTAAGAATATGCAAATTCTTCTCCAGAAGAAGAACACGAATATTAATTCATCACTATTGATCACATTATGTCCTATCCCAATGTACCCTCCGGATGATTTCGTGATGCATAAATCTGGTTTTTAATTTGAGTAACTGTGCCAAACACTGGATACAATGTATCTTTCCAACTATAACTACGATCTTTCGTTCTGAAACCTCAGGCAATTCTGCTTGAAATGAATCTGAACATAACTCAAGATCCTTCATCCTTCTTTCAGTAATCTTTATATAAGCTACTCTGCTTTCCCGTGGTATTCCTAACCAATCCAAACACTGGACAGGAGTCCATTGAGATATTTCTCAACATTTGGTATCAAACCTGCTTCAAGTAAGTCATTTTTCACCGTCTTGACCATAGTATCATACGAATCAAAGGAAGCAGCACGACCCAATCATCTATATACAAAAAAAAATGAAAATACCATTTCTATACGCCAATGATTAACGATAGGCTTAAATCGTGTAATGAAAACAAAGGTAGCTGTTGCCAACCCAATGACAACACCTAAAAGGAGAAAAACCTTGTACCACTACCAAAATCCCAACTAAAGCCTACAATTTTTCATGCACTTGAAAAATGTAATAATGATGATAACCTTGCTTAAGTTCAAAGGAAAGCATAAAATCTCCCTGTTTTAAATAAGACATGACTACATTCCAGTCTTCAAGTATAATAGTGTTCTTCCACAAGTGTTAGTTGACATAACGTTAACCAAGAATCAGTCTCTTTTTATATCTGAACTCTGAATTGAATCTGAAAGGGGGTAACATCATGGGGTGTAGTGGTGGATTCAACAACCAAACCCTTTTTAATAATAATTCGTTAATGGCTTCAGAAACGAAATCGGGATCGATGTCAATGCTGACTTATCATCTTATTGTAAGGTAATTTGTAACCATGTTCATTGACATCTACAACAAATTGAGATGCATCAGTTGATTTCCAAATTGTAAGGAAGCATTCAATCTACCTTTAACCAAAGGTTCTGAATTTCATTGATCATACTCATAATTTCTCAAATAAAATTCTTCCTCCTACCCTGCACATCTTGTCGAATCAACACTAACGTTACTCGATGTTTCCCAACCGAAACAAATTCAACAATGCTCTGTTTCTATATTTCTTAATTTAGAAGGGCCCGCTGACGGACCAGGAGTAGTCAATATATTCCAGATTGTTTGATCTGTGTCATATCTATGTCTAGGTTCATTAGTAAGAGGTGGAATTCAACCAAAATAACACATCTTTTCTTAACATATAATTATGGACTAGGTAGAATCAAGAATAGATTCCTTTGCTACGCCCTTCTGATCATTCTACTCTTCAGTTCTCAAATACCACACTTCGTCAAATACAGAACAAAACTGACATTTACCTTGCTCAGTTTGACCATGATCAATGGATCATTTAACTCTGTTGAGCATTGTTATCTCTGAAGGATGAATCTTGCTGGGATCTTGCTTCCTGATACCTGGGCAACTTCTCCAGTGCCCATGTCTACCACAGGCAAAACGTTCGTCGGTGGTCTGAGGCAACTTGCATACCCGCGCCAACTATTTTGTACATATAAGTTGGCGACACTGCCAAGCGAATATCGATTTCTTGACCCAAAGGGTATACGAAATAAGTTGTCGGAAGTAGTAGAAGAACCTTGAAAATTTCCAACATTCTTGCCCAATATAACCTTTGTTTGTTGAACGAAATAACTTACGCTTTCTATTTACACAAGCCTGAGCTTGCCTCATTCTTTTCTCCCTCATCAGTATTCATCCAATGCGGACCAACCTAAAATATAAAAATGATCTCTATATATCTATTTGATTAATCTCCCATAATTAAGTCATAAAGTAATTCCGCTGAAAAACGAACAGCTTCCATTAACAACATAAGGCCATATCTATTATGTACAACCGTTCATAAATTTCAAAAGCAATAGCCTAGTTTGGAATTTTCATTCATCTTTATCTCACTAACCTGCTTCAGATTCATCTGCTTTTCTGATATGTTTCTTCCTTTTAATTATATCTGCAATACCTTACTTCAGCAAAGCAAGGGCTGCGCCCGCTGCTTACCTTACTCTAATAAGGCAAATTTCTTATCCAACTCCTCCTGGCCTCTAGAATTATATTCATATTGAACCTTATTACCTTTCGAAAGACATCTCCGACGCCCTTTTTTAGTTGTAGAAGCTCCGCTGACCCGGGCAATGTATCGAGAATCAACATAATCAAACAGCCAGCCCAATCTTTAAACGAGCCAATGCTTCCTTTGTAGCATTGCTTACAAGAAGGCGAAGAGACTCCAGATTATTGAGTAAAATTTTCTGAAACTGCCTTTAATTTGTGGCATAACCCGAGGTTAATTTCTTGATTCGCCATTATTTTATATTTAACATCGAATCCAAACGTAGATCTATTACGATAAGGCCTATAGAGTTTAACACGTGGAAGAAGCGTTGAAAATAAGACGTCCGTACTGTGCTGTGTCGAACTCGGTCAGTGAATTCCGAATCGTTTAGGAATTCAGACACTCCTCACGCAAGCATTGTTATGCTAATCGGATACTTCTGCTAAGAAAAGAAAATGTATTTCTTGAAACCTTTTGAACAGATGAGTTTATTCGAATAATCCCAGCATAATGTTGTTGAAGTGTTTTAAATATTACTCTGACTACATTCAATAAAATGTTATTCTTTTTATGTTAATTGAACATATATATTTCTTAATCTTTTTCTCTATCCCTCTCTCTTTTCACCTCTTTTATTTTGTCTCCCGATCTCTCTCTCCCCCTCTCTCCGTTTCTATCTCTCTCTTCGTTTTCTCTCATTCTCTCTTTTTGTTGAATTGCTATTCTATTGTCATATGTTTAATATCACATGGTGGTACACTCTACGACCCCGGACACATCCTGATGATAACCAATTATTTAGTTCAGTGTGGCGTATCCTGGCTATATACCCCCTTTGAACGATCACAATATCATAATAGTGAGTTTTCGCAACTGTATGAATTCAAGTAGATAGTACATACATTGACAATGCCCGTAACATGACAAAGAACAGCTTGGTGGTCTTTGTCGAAAGTTGGTGAACCAGAACGGCAGTTTCGTCCTACGTTTCGGAGCCGACGAACAATTGCAAGCATGTTGTTTGTCCAGATTCCAGGACGAATCTGCTGTTTTGATTCACCGATTTTCGACAAAGACTTCTTGGTTGTGCTTTGTCATGAAAGGCATTGGACAATACATTTTCTATGTTCTTGAATTTGTCGTGTGTCCTGGAAGCGAAAGCTCCTTATTGACTGCGGCTTGCGCGCTTTGTAGATAATACTCCAAGATCCCAACCCACCGCTAGTCCCCAGTCCTCCCAATAAGCCAGCGAATGGACCAACCATGCAGGTAGTCTGTTTTAAGTCACCCCGACAAGACCGATGCCAAACCGACAAAGGATATCACGTTATAACCAATGACAAACCATCGGTCGGTGCCGGGGATCGGTGTGACTGCCTTTGACAGCCAATAGTCATTATTATTAACCGCACGGTGTAAACCGATATGTACCTGCTAAGTGTATCTCAAGGTATAGTCACACATTATCCGCCCGTCAACTGTGTGTTTTTCAACTTTCGTCCGTGACAGTGGGTACAGATATGCTAATTGAACTCTTGTTAATTAACTTTCGATGCTCCCGGAGTTACAGCTCAGATTGATGACAAGTGAGATCACCGAGTTTTTGATTCTCAATCATGCTCAGATTCAATTCAATATCTTAAAATTTTTAGTTATGACCGCTTTGACATTAACAGTCAAATAGCTTTTTTTTCCATTTCGATACTTAGACATCACTTTCGTGACTTTCTTGGCGTACTGAAACGTCGAACCGTCTCAGCATTTGGCAAACTTAACTATTCCAGTTTGGAGACGAAATCCCCCAGCACTTTGAGACTTTACTCATGACACCAAATTTTTTACTTATCCTCCTGCCACTTCGAGAAGCAATCTACGACCTCGTTATTTTGACAAGCGACCCAAATGTGTGCCATCGGTCTCGGCGTTGAGGAACTTCATTCTTTATTTTCGCATTTCAAGACGAAATTTTCGCCCAATCTCATGATTCTCGTGACATAGTCTCGTGCTGTAACTTCATAAAGAAGAGAACCCCTTTTCTATTGGTTGAAAGATCCTCTAGACATGAAGGCATCGGGAATAATAGTCTTCGTTTGTTTCATTTCGATGGGGAACGAACATGCCCAGGCACAAGGTAGGTATATCAATTTGCTTTAATAATCCAGGAGACAGCAGCTTTTCAAATATATTGCCAATAAAACTTTGTATCGATGAGGCAGTTGAGTTATAGGCTAAGTAAAATGTTTAGAGGGGGTGAGATACTTTTAAAATTAGGTCTAGGCCTGTGTAATATCATTAACAACATTTAAAGGTATTGTTTAACTTTGTGAGCAGCCGATTTAAAAAATTCTCAAACCAAGATGAAACATGAGTACAAGTGCATGTATTAGAACTAATAAACCCTGAAAACGACCATTATTGAGAATGAAAAGCTAAAACTACAAGGCAAACCCCGATTTTGTAAATAGGCGTCTTATAGACGCCTAAATAGTACACATAAGTGTATGGGATGAAATTAAGATGGTGTTTTCGGTCACTTTATATTTCAATTTTTGAAGCACTAAATAATTATTTTCGAACGCAATTTTTTCCGGGCTTCATTTTTGTAACATATCACAGACACAGGTGACAAGTGTGACCTTCTAGCTCAGATTTTTTAAAAGTCAAACAAATGTTAACCAATCACTTTAATTGTGTATACCATCTATCCGTAAAGTTGTCCGTAGCTTTCAGTGACATCGGCGATCCAAAATATCAAACACATGTCACAAAAATGTAGATTCCACATATTCACAAGATGGTTTAAACCATGTCTCACACCATGCGCGATGAATTTGAGGGATTATTTTATTTTGGAACAAAATTTGAATGGAGGGGGGGGGGTGCTCCCCCGTCCTCGCCGGGAATCTTCACCTTGTTCACAACATAACGTCAAAAATTCAAATAAGTCGTATTTTATACAAAATGAAAGGCGAGTGACGTCATCGGCCCTCACATTTGCGCGTTGCCTGTGGTGTGCATATAATAAACCCCAACTATTTAAAAGTATCATGAATGTCACATTTCAGCGAAACGCTTCTTTGATTTTACACTATCATTTAAATAAACTTGGTTCGGTGTAGATTTACGTTTAGCGTGCACCAAGTATTTCAATCTTTGATTCAGTTTTTATTTCCGCTCCATTTAAATAAATGCCATGTGTGTTAGCTTACCATTGAGTCCGTGGGAGCATTCATGTAACAAAATAGTTGGTAAACTTTACTGACATTTGTTATAAGCTACTGTAAATCATAGTGCCTGATTGGCTGAGAGCAAATTGGTCAGTGAAAAACCACTGACAAAACTTTTCGTGAAAGGCTCCCCGGAAATCTTTTTAGAGAAAGTCATTATCAAACTTGAAGGATATCAAGGAAACGACCGATTGGTTTCGGATGAATTTAACTGTCGAATGACCTCGAAACCTTATTAACCATGAGAAATTCTTCTTTCCTTGTTATGGACTCTCTGTGAGTTTTCCCACCAGGTTGAAATTTAATGACTCATTTCTCCATGTACACAGTAAAAATAGCAAATTGTTTAAGCCTTTAACAAGTTGTTAAACAAGTTGTTTAAACTTAAAAAAAAAAACCTGTTTAAAACGTTGTTTAAAAAGTTTAAACAGTAGTTGTTAGAGTGGCGGGCTTAAACAACAACAGTAAAAATATCACATTGTTTAAGCCTTACACAAGTTGTTTAAACCTTTTAAACAACCTGTTTAAAAAGTTTAAACTGTTGTTTAAAAATTTTTACACAGTAGTTGTTAGAGTGGCGGGCTTAAACAACGTGCTTAAAATTTTAAACAGCGTTTCTACAGTGTAGGTTTTTAGAAGAATATTTTTCAAAGTCAAATGATAACGAGCAAAAGAAAAACAAGAAAAAAACAAAAAGAAACAAAAATAATTTTTTCTCATTTCGTTCGTCGTTGGAGAAAGCGAAGAATGGATATTGCTAATGAGATGGTAAAAAAAGTTTACACTGAATATAATAAAATAAGAAGTTTTTTTCCTTTGATCGAGGAACCTCGAGGTCGACCTCGTTTATTCTGTAAGCGATCCGAAGCTAAGTTCTTTGCATTTTGTAAAATTGTTTTCTTATAATGTTTGAAGAGCAAACAAAAAATAAAAAGCCTTAAACAATCAGTTTAATCAGTTAAGCTGGGATTGCTTTTAGCAAATCAATAACCGGAAAAAACAGAAATTACATGAAAACATGCGAACGAAAATGAGAAGGAAAACACCGGTGGGGGTGGGGTGATATGATTTTTTTAGGGAAAGAAATTCCCAGCCAAAATGTCGACAGATTAATACGATGTCAAAATGGCTACGTATTCGAGAAAGCGCAATATAAAGCATGAGATTGCATATACGATACAATTACAAATTGACAACAATAATAACTAAAGCAAATGGATTACATAACATTACATATGTTTATCTCTCACTAATTCTCACAGACTTTCCATGGGCCCAGGGTTCATCCTTCGCTGAGCCTGACCCTATGCCCAGTCACCACTACATTCATAGCTATGTATTTCCGGAACCAGCGAACCCCGATCCCGTCTTCCCGTTCCCCAACTCTCCCTACGTCATCCCACCACCTGCCGTTGACGAGACGCGTACAGAGGTTGCACTTCCGGTCCAGCCAACACAACGCCAGGTTCTCCTTCCGGTAGGGCCAACTGGTGGAGTCACTGTCACCCATGTGAAGTCGAGTGAGTCATTGGAGTTATATTTCAAGTTTCGATCTTACATATAAGTTTGAAAACATAATCATTCGTCATCTATTATTGTGGGAATTTTTGATCTCTCAAAACAATCAAAATTGATTTAAGTGAGCTGCACCATAATGGCTCATTGCCATTTCCTACTATAACAACGTGGACATTAATTCTATTATCAAACGCATCTATAGGCTATATTTGTGTCAGATTTGGTTTATTAGAACGGCAGAGTTATATTTTCGTAAATATAGATGTATCTGTTTGTTATATTGTCTCTGTTTATTTATTCTTTAAAAAGTTGTAAATATCAATATATGAACTGTGTTTCAAATTTTGTCATATTCCTTTTCATTACGAACCATTAACAAATAACAGTATATTTATCTACACCATAGTACATGAAGGATCTACTCATATGTCAGGTATGTGATATGACATATGCAAAACTTTGAAAAATCACAACTTTGCTAACGGATTTACTTCGAATCGTTATTAAGTTCGTTTCTCTCAATCTTCTGCCTAAATTTAAAAGCAACCTGACCTCACGATACAATTACTATTCCAGTTTGCCCTCTCTTGCATGTCTGAATCAATAATGGGTGATTTCAAGTTCAGTGTTGACCTTTTGGTGTTGGTGTTTTTTTTGGTGTCAATTTTTACACGATTATAACACCAAACATAAAATAAAGATGGTCCCGAAAAGTCACTCACAAGTTGTTGAGATGTCAATGATGTGATCTGGATCAGTTTTCCAAACTCTGAATCAGTTTTGGAGCTAGGGGAAGAAATCCAAATTTCAACACCAACGCCAACACCAAGGCCAACACCGGACTTGAAATCACCCAATGTAATCATTCGATAAATAAATAACTTATATATGGGGCGTTACAAGAAACTTACATTCAATTACAAGTAAAGCTTTAGTTCCAAATGGAAGTATAAACCCTATGATTAAACGCAAATGTCTAGTTGATTTGCGTTTAAGGACGTTCCACAGTTATGTTTGTGCGCATTATGATCTGCGCATAGTTTACACTCTGCGCGCTGACGTCACTTTGGATGAACAGGTGATTAATTAGCTGCGGGTATGAGCTGATTTTTCTCATCTTCTGCACTTTAACTGCAGATCCGATGCGTTATTTCATGAATATAAAAAATGGAATTATCCCATGGACCATTCAAAAAAATATTCTCTACAATTTCAAAATACTTTACTCTGCAGTGCTGCCAAGAATCACGAATATTAGCCCGAGTTTGAATAAATGGTAGAGTGGTTTTGATTTTTTCTTCACATAGATACTAAGCATTCGGCGCATTTTTGGTGTTTTAAAAAGCACATTTGCTCTAATAAAAATGCTGATAGTTTAAAAACAAGCACATGAACCCCTATTTTTTAATGTTTGTACCCCTTAGGTATACCTTCCTCTACAACTCTGCAAATTTTGGTGAAAATGACATGGATTTTGAATAAAGTGCAGCATTTATTGTACGTTTGTAGTTTGTTACTGAAATTTTACATTTTTTAGATTGGGATTTTGTTATCTTTTACGCCATTTTTAAGAACTGACAGTGCTGTTAAACTTAAAATTGCAAACAAATAGCACTATAAATATATTCTCCATTCTAACGATACAATTATTAACTCTCTTGCGAAATTTGATGACTTTTTCATGTATTTTGACTGAGTAATAGAGGTTTAAACTCATTGTAGTAATCTTGGGCGGTCTAAAAATGTCAAATTCTTTTGAATGCGCAATTCTTAAAAACATCAATTTGGGTGAACTTTGAAGCTCTATAGCAAAAAAATCAAGCACATGGACCTATGTTAATTTTTGCATATTTCGAATATTAAGGTTTTAAAGTATCTATGTGCAAAGTTCGGTGAAAATGACATGGATTTCACTTTAACTGTGGAACGTCCTTAAATGTTCCTCGCATCGCCCAAATAGTCGAACAATATAGTAACTCGTCAATAAATCATAATTAATTATTAGGCAAAGAACCTGTCTTGACTACGTTGAGTCCCACTCTAAGCCCGGATCATTATGTTCGTATGACGATGACGTTGGTGAACCCTATTGGCGTGGACCAAGGCCATTCATCCTATGGTTGTTATCTAAGCCAGCCTGATGTGGGAAGATCATCTCTATCAATAGGTATCAACAATTGTGCTATTTATTCTTTTTTTAATCTGTCTCTCTATAATTCTCTTTCCTGCCTTTCGAAATTGTCTTTTTCTGATCAACTAATCTATACCTCGCTTCCTTTACTACTTAATTTCTATTTTCTTCCTTTTCTTGCTAGTATTGCCGTTGTTGTGCTTATCATTTTCATGTTCTTCTTCTGATAAATAATACATCTTTTCATGAATTCATCATCAAATATCATCATTTCATTAAAAACAATTACAAACTGCATAATGACGGTTAAAAATTCCAATTTCAATTTGTGATCTATTTGTGAGTCGATTCCGTCAACAAAAATGTGAGATTGTACATCCGATTTTAAACAACTTACTTAAATTTATCATAATGGCTTCGTTGCTTGCAGGCAGATATTCCCAGACCAGAGACGGGGGCGCGGCAGGGGAGTGGTCTCCCCCAGAAGGGCGTCGGCTAGGAGGTCATGGGATGGCAGTGAACCTGAATTCCAGCGGGACAGGTGGATTTGGGACCTACTACTGCCAGGGGTCGCAGCCCGACAAGGATCTCACCACAGTGATCGGGATCTTCCTGACATCCAATCGTGAGTCAATGTAATACTTTTCAATTCAATTCATTTATTCTTTTTTTCATTAAAAACATCAAAATATGTACAGTTGAATACACATGTATATACAAAAATAGATCAAATACATAAGCATAGCAAATTAATATTGTAAGTGAGAGAAATAAATGAAAAATGGAACACCCGTAGAAAGCTTTTTTAAAAAAGCTTGTAAATGGCAGGAGTGTAAAAGTTAACACAATTATTATAATAATGATAATAATCATATTAGATGGCGCATGTATTTGAATTCAACGTCTTGCAACCCTGTCCCCACCCCATACCCCATCTCTCTCACAGGTAAAATTAAAAATTGATATAGGCTAAAATTTAAATTGAAATGAAATTAATATGTTAACAAAATAAACTTTAAGATTTTTTATTAAGTATTCAAAAATACATTCTCCGTAATACAAGTTGGTTATGAGTACTTTTACACGATTTCAGCGTTTAAACAAGCCCAAATTCTCTGCAACCTCTAGTTTGGCGTATAACCATTAACTAACATTGACAAAAACAGTAGATTTAATTAACTTTGTCTAAAACTAGGACAGCATTTCATTCACGCCAAACAGGGCAGCAGCAACTCCCATCTTTTAATGTAATTTGGTCTGATGCGGCCACCCCCCCCCCCCTGCTGAGAGAAAGAGAGAGAGAGAGAGAGAGAATAAAACACATTAAGAATAAAGCCACGTACTTCTGCAATGTCCTTATATTGAGTTCTTAATACATCTTTATACCTTCTCAATGTCATCATTCTTGTCACGACTGAAACCGTGGTTTTGATCGTGGAATAATTGTAGTGACCGTATCAGATCGTATTGGACCTTCTCAAATCAGTCGTGGCAAATGAATTAATACCGTTCCCACTGTCACGGATTACGCAACGATTCACACGGCGTATGAAAAGGGATGCTCCAGGCTGAATATATTTATATATTAATAAATAAAGTAAAATTCACAGAGCCAAATGCTGAAAATTTGATCAAAATCGGATAACAAATAATGAAATTATTGACTTTTAAACATTTGCATTATTCCGGTGAAACAGTTCAAAGCATGTCTTCATAAATATTCATTAGGTGGACTGATGGTGTCATATCCCCACTTGTTCTTTTGTATTTATATATGTATTATATGAAATTCGTTTATTCAAAATTGTTCTACCAAGAACTAAAATAATTGGATTGACAACTGATTAAGTGCATTAGTTATTTATTGCCGTAACTTATTTCATCATAATGGAGACACATCATTTACACATGTATGAAAAAATGAAATAATTATGATTTCATGCAATAACATAATAACAAGGAATGTGGAGGATGTGACATCATCATACTACCTAATAAATATTAATTACAATGTGCATATAACTGTTTTCACAAAATATTGCTAAACTGTAAAACTCAATAACTTCGTTATCTGTTATCCGATTTTAATGAAATTTTCAGCTCTTTGAATTTTACTCTATTCATTTAGATATAAATATCTCCAGTCTGGAGCACCCCTTTAATCGTAAAGTAATCGTAGTGATTTTATCGGATTATATCAGATCGATCGTGGCAATTGCATTGGACGTAGAAAAAATCGAATGGTTCAACAATTGTTGCGATCAGTTAGGAAAGGCCAATCGGGGCTTTCGTAAAAAATCGCACGACAGTGGGAGCGAAGTATTAACGTAGAAAAAAGGAACAGTTTAAAAGTTTTGGCGATCAGCTACGAAAGGTCAATCGTGGTGTTCGTAACGTATCGTACGATAGTGGGAGCGAGGTACTGACCAAACCTCTTCGGGTATACCTAATTCTGATTTTTTTAATTCAAATTACAACTATGAAATAATTGCATCATCTAAATCGTTTCCAACCACCCCTTGTTTTCAACTTACGGTATACATAAGGCGTGGGCCACGATCTATCATCTTACCTGTACGTCATCCGTAGCCTTGACATCATATCGAAGTTTCTAATCTATTCATTTCCTTTCCTGTTTTTATAAGCATTTACCGCCTTCCTAAACATTTGAAAAAATGAAAATATTGAATGTAGGTACGATTTCCAGCTGTTAAAACTTACAATTGAGTCATAAAAATGTTGAAAGTGTCAACTAAAACCTCTTTCTGGCTCCTAAAAATGGTGCCGATATGCGCCCACTCCTCTAATGTTGTTCTAAACTTTCGGGATATCGGTAGAGTAATGGTTCAATTAGACCCAAAGATGGCGTATTTTGTATATTGTTTCTAAATTATATCGTATGACCATCATTAATTCATGTTTCACATGAATACATAAATGTCATGTTCTGAAAAGCAAATCTGGAAAATTGTATCGATAAAACATTTATTGTTTTTTTTTATGGGGGCACACCCCCATTTTGCAGATTTATCACCATCATGATCTAATCATCATTTATGTCATCATCACCATCATCATCATCATCATCACCATCATCATCATCATCATCATCATCATCACCATCATCATCATCATCATCATCATCATCATCATCATCACCATCATCACCATCATCATCATCATCATCATCATCATCATCACCATCATCATCATCATCATCATCATCATCATCATCATCACCATCATCATCACCATCACCATCATCATCATCATCATCATCATCACCATCATCATCATCATCATCACCATCATCACCATCATCACCATCGTCACCATCATCATCATCATCACCATCATCACCATCATCATCATCATCACCATCATCATCATCATCATCATCATCATCATCATCACCATCATCATCATCATCACCATCATCATCATCATCATCATCATCACCATCATCATCATCACCATCACCATCATCATCATCATCATCATCATCATCATCATCACCATCTTCATCATCATCATCATCATCATCACCATCATCATCATCATCACCATCATCATCATCATCACCATCGTCATCATCATCATCATCATCATCACCATCACCATCATCATCATCATCACCATCACCATCATCATCATCATCATCATCATCCCCATCATCATCATCACCATCACCATCATCATCATCATCATCATCACCATCGTCATCATCATCATCATCATCATCACCATCACCACCTCCACCCCCACTGCATCCGCCGCCATCATCATCTTCATTAGCATTAGCAGCAGAAGTACGAATACAGTACCCCTTGACGCCAACGATAAAACTTCAGAATTTCCATTCCTGTATTTGAGGCTGTTTGTGGTTTAATGCTGTCAATTCACTTTTTTATCCAAATTATCTTCATTGTGACCCTTTACCACACATTGATCTGCTTAAGAATATATTGTCTTTTTATAAATTCGATAACCTTTTCCATGACGAATAACATCCTTGAACCATATCTTACCTTCGTGCAACGATGATTGCTGGAATTTAGACGATAGAAATTAGAGGGACTATGAACACATCGTAAATAAAGTGGACATAGGGTATCTCTGGAACATTTCTAAGTATTTCCGCAGTCGTAAATAAATGGATTTTCTTTTAATTAAAAGTGAACATTATTTGTCGTCAGTTTTCAGTCAACCGGCGGATAGTTGACCCGAGTTGACCTTTGTATTTTTTTTTCAACATATGTTTTTTTTTGTATGTGTGTGCGGTCATGCGCGCGCACACACAAAAAAGTGTGTGTGTGTGGATGTTGAAGATGTGTATGTGGGGTGCGCAAGTGTGGGGGTGTATGGGTGTGTGTGTGTGTGTGTGTGTGTGTGGGGGGGTGATTGTGTATGTTGGGTTGTGGATTCATATGTGTATATCTATATGTATATCAGCATGTATCGCCTTTCTTTGTTTTCATATTATGTATAAATTATGATTATAACATGTATAAGAGGTTTCGTTTCTTACTATTTGATTTAATGATATGGAGGTACCTATATTTGATTTAATTGATACAAAATAAAAAAATCATTGAAAAAATGTCTGTCACGGTGTAAATGGTGCACTGCACTTGTAGAAATAAATTGTGTTGCTTAAAGTTCACCCTCAGGTTGATCTCTCGTTGACGTTAACGGAAGCAATATTTGCCTTTCTGTTTTCGGAGGTTTTTCATTTCCGTATCCGGGCACTGCATGATTGTGAAAATATTGTATTCTTATTTCCAAACATAGCAAGTAAATCATTCCTATAAAACGATATATGTTCGCCAAGAGCAGAGAAAGGATGCCTTGCCCTAGATGATTATGATAATAATAATATTATGATAAATAATTAATAATAATTGTTTTGATTTTAGTTTTCGTCCTGTCTTGTCCAAGTGATTGTCTTTTCACACACTTCTGAACTCAGGGTTTGTTTTATACAGCAGGGGTATGATATAATATTTTTGTTGTTAATTGTCACATAATGAGTAGGCATAAAAAGCTTGACCCAAATAGTATTCTTTTTCATTGTACAAACCTTTTTAATTTACGATTTGAATTTCATTGATCAAAGCTATACTTTAATTAACTATTTATTGCAGGAAACCCATACTAACAAGCTTTGCTTTCCAGTGGGTTCCCTTTTTTCATTTCTGTATATTATATTTTTGTCTTTTGCCTTACATGGTAACTCTTGTTGAATTTTGGAATGAAAAAGAATAAATGCAATCAATCAATCCATCAATAATAATGATAATAATAATAACAATGAAAACAATGATAATATTTATAATGATAATAATAACAATAACGATAATTCTTATCGATAGAAATGACAAGGATAATAACAAAATCGTTGCTATGATTGTTGCAATAATAACAATAAATATAACAACATTGATAATAATAATAATCTACTGTTAATACGCCGGCAGTGTCTGGGAGTTTACGGACATATTATAAGCTTGATCATAGTATACTGGTTTCCCCGCAAAAAAGTAGTGCACATTCCCCACTCCCTGGGGGAACATTCCAGCAGGAGCTAACTCGCTTCAATCCCTTATTAAATTAATGGCAACACCCTCATTCTATCTAAGTCTTTGCTGCACATCTGAACAATAAAACACTATGATAAAAGTGGAGCTAACCTTTTGAAGGCAGCGCGTAGGAGGTAACGAAAGTTCAAAGTTATTCTTCGTTTTTAGATAGACCAACCCCTGATCGAAAGAGAAGTAACAGAAGTACTTGCACTTCTTTGGAGAGAATAAAAATCAAACTGGAAAATCCCGATAAAATAAAAATCAAATGAGTCTATACTCAATCGATTAGAAAGAAAAAAAGTAGACGATTGTGGAAGATTTCTTTTTAATATGATATCTAATACTCCCGAAAAGTAACCAAAACATTCAATTACCTAACTTGATGACTGATCGAAATTAATGAGGAATAACCATTTAGTAATAAATCTATTTACGACCTCAAATATGTCAAGATATAAAGCAAAGATTCAGATTTCCAGAATAGATCACCCAATCGTTTAAACACTTAAACATGAGATACAACAAAAAAATCACGATATTTGGGCCCTCGATAATGAAAAATTCCCGTTTTTTTTCCAATGAGTTAGCGAAAAATGCGACAATAATATTATCACGATATTCAAATTTTTAATACTCTGGAGGTGAATTCCAGTTAAGTTTCACTCAAATTACGAAACGAATTTTCCGTGTGAAAGGTCCGATGATTCTAAAGACGAATTGCAATCATCATTACAATGATGATTCAAGATTCACATGTGAAAAGACCCTTAGTCTGATCGATCTTAGCAAACTGTTTCAGTACACTGTACACGGGGAAAGCCTTGGAGTGTATTATGATTGATCTCTCAAAGAAACCATGCATATCCTCACCCTAAACACTACTTGATGGACATAATATTAGATATTGCGTCCCGCAAAAAAAAAAAATGCGTTAGGTCTACTACCGTTTCGTTCTCTCTGCTTATTAATTAATTGTATAAAGCATGCATAATCGTGCAAAACCATACAAAATAAATCCAAAATATATTATTATTTTTTATACATGAAATGTGCTTATATTTTGCGATGAGGACGTTATCACCATTGTAAGTATAAAATATTTGAATAGATTTGATTAGGATATACAATATAATCATATAGGTATCCATTTCTTTTTCTTTCAGCTAAAATAATTCCCACTAATGGAAGATTTACGAAAACAGTGAGCATTGGCGACGTTGATGTTACCATAGCAATGACCCTTCGCAGCTCTGCCGCCGTATCGACCAATCAGATTCAATGGAGGAAGAATGGCCAAGAGGCTTTAGAACACATGTCAGGATTGGCCAGTGTAACATTCAGACGACCAATCACGGATGCGGTTGCTGGCGTGTACGAATGCTACTATGCTAATGAGAGGAATCAAGCTCGTCATGGTATATTGAGGCTCATCGTGCGAGGTATGATTAGCATATCTTCAATTTTTAAATGATAAAATGGTAGACAAAGGTATTGGAAATAGCTGTGATGCATTTATGTTATTATAAGTTCCATCACTGAGCTGTTTTCTTTACTCTGATAACTAATATGTCTCTTATGTGATTGGTTTAAATAAACTTGAACTTGTTTTAGAAGACCTAGTGCGCGCAATTAGAAAATTAGAAAAAAAATGTTAGAATTATGTACCCGAAGTCACTTAAAACATCTAATCCACAGACCAGTACAGGCCCATTGCATGGCACTTACTTTAAATTTCGTGTTTTTTCTTGCCTGTTCCCTCGCAAGAGTGAATGGGTTCGGTTAATACCTCGCTTCTCCCACCAACAATCATAAAAAAATGAAGTGTAGAGGAGGATACACGAAATATTCCGTAAAATACATTGTGTCGTTTAAATGTGCAATATACACTAGAGACAGTTTTTAGTGAAATTCAAGTTTCCCCCCTCCATTTTACTGTATCATCTACTGTATTACTAATAATAACTGATAAGAGATAGATTTGCTTGCGTAATACTAACTACTTACTTTATCAAACGTTCCTAAGTGCGCCAGAAGAGCTGCATGATAAACTTGACTCAGAGTCACTGTACTGTGTAACTAGACTATTGTGAAAGCTAGTTTGATTAGTGAATTAAGCATGGACCATTCAAATAATTAGCAATCGATAATCATTATATACTTATATTCATTCTTTTTCTTAAAAATGAGAATGTTAACAAGCCAGTGCAGCTTTATAATCCCCCTGAGAGAATCATTAAAAAGAGTGAGTTTATGACGTAATAAGTTTATATCTGCTTTGAAATAGATATTACTGAACTCTAGTCTCCCCCCTTAAATAAAAGGCGAGTACTTCATGAATAGTTTATTCAGTGATTCAAATTATCTAATTTGCTATAAGCCAATCAGATGCAAGGATTTCTAGTTGCTCGTAACAATTTTTTTTATGGAATACACTCTCCAGATTGCCCGGCCGGTCGGTGGGACCCACCTCGTTGTTCTGGGATATGTGATGCTTGCTATAACGGTGGTGTGTGTGATCACGTGACAGGGAGGTGTATTTGTCCACCAGGTTTCTCTGGAGATCACTGCGAAGAAGGTAATTACTTCTCACCACTTTGATATCCTTGATATCCGAACAAGAAATTAAACAAATGGCCTTATCCTGAAATAAGTCACCTCTCTTCTCGTGTGTGTCAGTGTATGTGCGCTCGTTGTGTACAAAGTCAATGGGAAAGGAAAGAAGCCACCGCCGCTGACGAAATAAACGGCAGTGAATGGAGTGGTGACTTAAACCAGGATAATTCCAACGAAATATATTTACGGGTAGATTCTTGGCTTTTCAGTTTAACTTGGTACCTGGCAGGAATTTATTACTTGAAATGCCACCGCGCTGTAAAAGGCTGCGGGGCTAAAGACAGGGTAATAATATCAAAGTCCTTTGGAAGCGCATAGGGACGTTATGACATGTGATATGTGCTATACAAGAACTGCGGTATTATTATTTTTACTATTACTATTACTATTATTATTATTATTGTTATTATTATTATTATTATTTATCAAACCGAAATACAAATGCATTGTATTTATACTATGGTGAAAATTGTCTCAACTTTATCAGGACTCTTTAATCTTGGTGATACTGTTATAATCAACCATTAACTCGGAACGGGAAAATGTTGAATGGTATCCAGTTAGTGTACGCTGGATGTACTGTCAAATATCTGTAAGGGGTCTAACATCATCTAAAACATTTTTTTTTGGGGGGGGGGGGGGCAAGCGTCATGTAATAGTATCGTATTTTGTTGGAAGGTTAGTCTGTATCGCGTTAACATCAAATGAATTATTTTAATTTGAATACCTTCCCAAATCTGCCTGAAAACATTCAACAGGCCATCATTCTGTTTGTTCTGAATGATACGTGCTGATAAGGAATAGGTATGATGGGGCATTCATATCGTCTGGTGCTACAATCTGACTTCATTCTAAAGAAATCAGAGTTATTTTGTCTCCATTACATTCGAATAAATATATTGACAATAAAATGAAGTAAATTCAATTAAATTGAAATGTTATTTAATCAGTTTGAACAAGAGTTTCATGCGAGGCATATCAATATGTATACAAAATATTTAAATTTTCAGCCTGCGGTTTCAATCGATTTGGATATTCTTGTGATTATCGGTGCACATCATCGGTGGACGAGTCTGCCTCATGCCGAGGTGTTCAGTTTTGTCTTCCAGACCCTTTTGGATGCACCTGTAATGCTGGATTTAAGGGGCTTCGATGCGAAACTGGTAAGTCAGATCCGTGTACTAAAAATAAGTTTGTTGCTGTTAGAATGGGACATATTACTACTATATTTTATTAAGGTAAAGTTTGGCAGAAATCCGTTTCTGATAAAACTTTATGACAAAGATGGGATAACTCGAATTTGCAAACAAATACGGAGGATGCCATCAAACAACAAGGCAGTGTGACGAAGGCTATATCTCTATAACAAGACATGGTGGCAAAGATGACTACAACAAAACAGAATGACGATGATGATATCACTACACCAAGACAGGGTGACGAAGGTGATATCACTCCAACAAGACAATGGGACGAAGGTGATATCACTACAACAAGACAGGATAACGAAGGTGAAATCCCTAGAAGACAGGATGACGACGGTGATATCACCACAACAAGACAGGGTGACGAAGGTGATGTCACTACAACAAGACAGGGTGACGAAGGTGATATCACTATAAAAAGACAGGGTGACGAAGGTATTATCACTACATCAAGACAAGGTGATGAAGGGGATATCACTACAACAAGACAGGGTGACGAAGGCTCTATCCCTACAACACGATAGGGTGACGAAGGTGATATCACTGCAACAAGACAGGGTGACGAAGGGGATATCACTACATTAAGACAGGGTGGCGAAGGTGATATCACTACAAGACAGGGTGATGAACGCTATTTCCCTACAACACGACAGGGTGATGAATGTGATATCCCTACAACACGACAGGGTGACGAAGGTGATATCACTCAAACAAGACAGAATGACGAAGGTGATATCACTCCAACAAGACAGGGTGACGAAAGTGATATCACTACACCAAGACAGGGTGACAAAGGTGATATCCGTACACCAAGACAGGGTGACGAAGGTGATATCCCTACAACACGAGAGGGTGACGAAGGTGATATCACTCCTACAAGACAGGGTGACGAAGGTGATATCACTCCAACAAGACAGGGTGATGAAGGCTTTATCCCTACAACACGACGGGGTGACGAAGGTGAAATCCCTACAACACGACAGGGTGACGAAGGTGAAATCCCTACAACACGACAGGCTGACGGAGGTGATATCCCCACAACAAGACAGGGTGAAAAAGGTGATATCACTCCAACAAGACAGGGTGACGAAGGTGAAATCACTCCTACAAGACAGGGTGACGAATTTGATATCCCTACAACAAAACAGGGTGACGAAGGTGATATCACTCCAACAAGACAGAGTGACGAAGGTGATATCACTCCAACAAGACAGGGTGACGAAAGTGATATCACTCCTACAAGGCAGGGTGACGAAAGTGATATCACTCCTACAAGACAGGGTGACGAAAGTGATATCACTCCTACAAGACAGGGTGACGAAGGTGATATCACTACACCAAGACAGGTTGACGAAGGTGATATCACTAGAACAAGACAGGGTGACGAAGGTGATATCCCTACAACAAAACAGGGTGACAAAGGTGATATCACTCCAACAAGACAGGGTGATGAAGGCTTTATCCCTACAACACGACAGGGTGACGAAGGTGATATCCCTACAACAAGACAGGGTGACGAAGGTGATATCCCTACAACAAAACAGGGTGACAAAGGTGATATCACTCCAACAAGACAGGGTGATGAAGGCTTTATCCCTACAACACGACAGGGTGACGAAGGTGATATCCCTGCAACAAGACATGGTGACGAAGGTGATATCACTCCAACAAGACAGGGTGATGAAGGCTTTATCCCTACAACACGACGGGGTGACGAAGGTGAAATCCCTACAACACGACAGGGTGACGAATGTGAAATCCCTACAACACGACAGGCCCTACAACACGACAGGGTGACGAATGTGAAATCCCTACAACACGACAGGCTGACGGAGGTGATATCCCCACAACAAGACAGGGTGACAAAGGTGAAATCCCTACAACAAGACAGGGTGACGAAGGTATTATCACTCCGACAAGACAGGGTGACGAATGTGATATCACTAGAACAAGACAGGGTGACGAAGGTGATATCTTACAACGAAACAGGGTGACGAAGGTGATATCACTACACCAAGACAGGGTGATGAAGGCTTTATCCCTACAACACGACAGGGTGACGAAGGTGATATCCCTACAACAAGACAGGGTGACGAAGGTGATATCCCTACAACAAAACAGGGTGACAAAGGTGATATCACTCCAACAAGACAGGGTGACGAAGGCTTCATCCCTACAACACGACAGGGTGACGAAGGTGATATCCCTGCAACAAGACATGGTGACGAATGTGATATCACTCCAACAAGACAGGGTGATGAAGGCTTTATCCCTACAACACGACGGGGTGACGAAGGTGAAATCCCTACAACAAGACAGGGTGACGAAGGTATTATCACTCCGACAAGACAGGGTGACGAATGTGATATCACTAGAAAAAGACAGGGTGATGAAGGTATTATCACTCCGACAAGACAGGGTGACGAATGTGATATCACTAGAACAAGACAGGGTGACGAAAGTGATATGACTCCTACAAGACAGGGTGACGATGGTGATATCACTACAACAAGACAGGGTGACGAAGGTGATATCACTACAAGACAGGGTGACGAAGGTGATATCACTACAACAAGACAGGGTGACGAAGGGGATATCACTGCATCAAGACAGGGTGACAAAGGTGATATCACTCCAACAAGACAGAGTGACAGAGGTGATATCCCTACAACAAGACAGGGTGACGAAGGTGATATCTTACAACGAAACAGGGTGACGAAGGTGATATCACTACACCAAGACAGGGTAACGAAGGTGACATCCCTACAACAACACAAGGTGACAAAGGTGATATCACTACAACCAGACAGGGTGCCGAAAGTGTTATACATCAGGACTGGGTGACGTAGGTTATATTATTGCAACAAGACAGGGTGACAAAGGTGATATCACTGAAGGAGAGGGTGACGAATGTGAAATACTAGTAACTGCAACAACTCAGGGTGACGAAGGTGATAAAAACTGCAACAAGAAAGGGTGACGAAGAAGATGCTTCTACAACAAGGGAAAATGGCGAAAGTGATATCACTACAACAAGACAGGGTGACGAAGGGGATATCACTGCATCAAGACAGGGTGACAAAGGTGATATCACTCCAACAAGACAGAGTGACAGAGGTGATATCCCTACAACAAGACAGGGTGACGAAGGTGATATCTTACAACGAAACAGGGTGACGAAGGTGATATCACTACACCAAGACAGGGTAACGAAGGTGACATCCCTACAACAACACAAGGTGACAAAGGTGATATCACTCCAACAAGACAGAGTGACAAAGGTGATATCCCTACAACAAGACAGGGTGACGAAGGTGATATCACTACAACCAGACAGGGTGCCGAAAGTGTTATACATCAGGACTGGGTGACGTAGGTTATATTATTGCAACAAGACAGGGTGACAAAGGTGATATCACTGAAGGAGAGGGTGACGAACGTGGAATACTAGTAACTGCAACAACTCAGGGTGACGAAGGTGATAAAAACTGCAACAAGAAAGGGTGACGAAGAAGATGCTTCTACAACAAGGGAAAATGGCGAAAGTGGTATCACTACAACAAGACAGTTTAACAAAGATGATATAACTGCAACAAGACAGGGTGGGGGAAATGGTCTCATTCATAAAATACAATGCTATGAAAATAATCCTACCCAAAGGAGACTTGGATTGAGACGGTATCAAATCTGATGAATAGTGACGAAGAGAACTCCATTCTATGAATGTATTGAAACAAAAATATGGACTCTCTCTCCCCTTTTTCCTTTTTTTTTCGTTTTCTCAGATTGTGATGCTGGTCAATATGGCGCAGGATGTCTCCAAACATGCCACTGTGCTTCTGGTCAGTGTGACCGTTTCACTGGTCAATGTCTCGGATTACCTTCCGGTTGTTCTCGTGGTTGGTCAGGAGTGAATTGCCAAGGTTCGTAAAGAGTAAACAGTCAATTTTGCTGTGCACTGGGAGAGGGATGGCGTCACTGTGGACTTACCTTTGAAATCTCATAATTTATATCGAAAAGATAACTCGTAAAATAAGGGCAGATTTTACAATAACGTTGTCAGTGTGTCCAAATGCGAATCCGGTGATAGGCTATTGTTCGCGAGCACATCACACAGTAGCTAAAGGTGCAATGCCTTTGCATAGATGTTGCAGTAAGAAAATAGTAATATCAGCAGGAGTAGGAGGAAGAGGAGGAGGAGTAATAGTAACAGAGTAAGAAGTAGCAGCAGCAGCAACAGCAATTGTTAATGTAATGTCAAAATAGAGCAGTAGAAAGGAAGTCACGTTACATTATTATTTACATTTTTATTCAACTAGATTATAACTTGATATCACATTTCATTTGTTTCGTTTTTATCACTACTTTTAGTTCCTGATAACTGTCCACAGGGATATTATGGACCAGCATGCCTCAGTAAGTGTTACTGTAAAGACAACGCAGCGTGTGATAAGGTAAACGGAAAATGTCCTCAGAGTAAATGCGCCCTTGGGTATACTGTGTATGACGGTGGTCAGCATTGCTCGGGTAAGGCCCATTCTATTTCTCATACTCTTCTGCATGTATGTTGTTTATATATGTAATTTATGTGATGGTGTGCGTATGTATGTGTGTGTGAGAAAAGGGGGTTGGGGGTGCAAATATGTCTGAAGAGGAAAAAGTGAGTGTTTGCTTGTTTTGAAGCGAGTGCAATGGGAATAGCAAATAGGAACTGTGTTGCTTGAAAGTAAAATGAACGTCCTCGGATCTCTAGCCGTCGGGTTTTAATCTATTCCTATGGCGTTCCGAGGACAATGAAACAAGAGAAAAATGAAAGTGTCCTCTGATCTTGGATGTTATAGTAACAAGAGTATCTAAATCATAGAATTAGACATGAATGTGTTCTTTTTGGAGTGAGCGCGGGGGGGGCTTATTTTGCGGAAGCCGGTGTTGTAGAAGACTTCGTTATTGTGATGAAATTCCTCATTGAAAGTATAAACAAGTAAAGTAACAAAATAACTCGTGTAAAGTAACGAAACAGATCCGTAACGTCATAAAATCATTATTCTGAAACAGGATGCCGCCCCGGTGCATTTGGGGTCGATTGCTCAGAGAGCTGTCCATGCCATGACGATGCATGTCACCCAGAGACAGGGGAATGCAATGGGAGATGTTTTGATCAGTTCATCAAGCCTACATGCCAAGCAGGTAAGATCAGGGCTTTCTACTGTATATTATGGGTGGTGCTATGGGGGAAGGGTGACCGCCCATATAATTTCCAAGTGCTAGAAATAAAGAGAGAATGGAAAACAAAGAAAAAGGGAAGAAAAGAGAAAAGAAGAGAATTGAAAAGAGAAACCAAGGAGTTTAATCTAATATCCCTATTATACAGTTGTATAATTGAGAAAAGGCAGTCACAACCACATTAAGGTCATTTTGCCTCCTCTCCTATAAAAGGGGAACAAAAATGCCACCCTTGTACCATAAAATGAATAAATAAATAAGATCTTGTATTGGCTCAAAGGACTCAAAATTCTAAATACATAAAACATATAAAACCATATAGTTGGAAACGGTGATATTCTAGATCATTACATTTCAAACATTTTACTGGCGCAAATGATTATTGATATTAAACAGTGCGTCCCAGAAAAAACGAAACTGATATTAAGCGATGATTTATCATAACTTAATCACAAATACAATAGACAAATGACCTACCAATGTACAGCTTAGAATCTCCTCTTTCATCTGATATTACTTAGATTATTCCCCATTCACGCATGAGTGAGCAAAAAAAATTTGAAGAAAGGATACCAAAAACTCATTCGGCGGGGGGTATCTGAATTTCAAAAAGAAAATCACATGCCCAAAAAATTCAATATCTTCTCTTTTATTTGATACCTTAATCACAAAAAATGGTCAAGAAGTAAAAAGTTATGTTCCCTCGAAACAATGCTTGTATTTCCATAATTTCATTAAATAAACGTGTTTTCACCGGTTTCCCACAGAAGCTATCGCATGGTTAACGATCGTCAACAAAACGGAGTGTCAAGTGAGTTTGAACGCTAGCCTGTAGAACCTCTTAATTTTATGAAATTATTGAAATTCAAGCCTTATTTCAAATAACCAGAACTTTGTTATTTCTGGACCATTTTCTGTAATTGAGTTATCAAATTAAAGAGCAGATATTGAACTTTTTAAAAATGTTGTTTTCTTTTTGAAACCCAGATACAGCCCGCCAAATTACTTTTTGGTATCCCCTCTTCAAATTGTTTTTGCTCACTCATGCGTAAATGAGAAATAATCTAAGTAATTTGAGATGAACGAGGAGACTCTAAGCTTTACAATGGTAGGTCATTTGCATATTGTATTTGTGATTAAGTTATGACAAATCATCGATAAATCTCGGTTTCGTTTTTTGTGGGACGCACTGTATATTGTTTTTAGACCACTTATGAGGTTTATGCCTTCCCAACATCATTTCTCTTTATTATACTCAAGGTATCTCGAGCTTGACAACAACTAGAGTGAATACAGGACAAACTGCTATCTTTAACTGCACCATCACATCGTCAAAATCACCCTTGGCATCCACGTCATCATCATCATTGTCCTCGGCGTCGTTGACGAGAAACCCATCTGCCATTCTTCCATCAGCATCCACCGTCCTCCTCTACCGCATCTCCGGTGGCGAGACACAGACGGGTGTGCTCCGGCTTGGCACCGTGGTTGAGCCCGGCAGTGAGACTGTCATGTTCGGTGTGGATGGTATACGTCCCGACGAGACAATGAGATGCGTTGTTAGCGGTGCCAATGGAGAGGTTCTGGCACAAAGAGAGATTCCCGCGGAGGCATACAGTAGGTCAAAGCATATGGAGTTTACGATTTACCATGGTAGCTTTTATGCTGGTGGGTCCTAAAGCAACGTAAATTCTAAATCACACGTCACTCGTAATGTTTATTATGTCCCGAGATGTACGGTACGTTCTAATGAAGTATTAGCGAGTTTTTGCACCACGACGCCAAACAAATTCAAGAACAAAGCAAATGTATTGAAAATGCCGATCAAATGACGATGAACAGCTGGGAGGGCTTTGGCGAAAATTGGTGAACCAGAACAGCAGCTCGTCCCAAGTTTCGGAGCTAACAAAAAATTACAATTATTTCGTTTGTCCAAAGTCCTGGACGAAACTCCTGTTTTGATTCGCCAACTTTTGACATAGACTTCTTGGTTGCTCTTTGTCATGAAGGGTATTTGACCATACACTTTCTATGTTCCTGAAAGCATTCTGCGTCGCGATGCAAAAGCTCCCTATTCTCAAAGCAGACTAGGTTTCTTTAGAGAGCACCTTCTTGTCACGTTTAAGGAGCAGACGCTTTTAAAATTTTCATGTCATGAAAACAAGATGGGACGAGTTTGGTGTCCCACTGCCCAGACTACAATTTGCTTGGATTTGTGTGTTCTATGAAGCCAACGTCCTGTAAGTTGATTACATTTTCCTGAATGTAAACCACAGGAGAGCATTTCATTAATATATTTCTCTGGCAAGTCGTAGGATCTGACAAATTTTCAAGATTTTGATAGGCTGAGAGGGACTGTTAGTATGGTAACTGTCGGATAAAACAGGACTTTTGTTGGATAAAATGTTCGACATAAAATTTCATGAAATGCCCCCCCAACCAGTGTGCCGAATTAGGGTAGTTACATTTGGCTTGACGAACTGACTTTTTTGTAGATGTTACCGTAGTTTGATTTCGAGCTAATAGTTATCCAGTCTTATAATTGGTCTTGTATAATTAAAACATACAGTATATATATGCCTATTTAGTGGACATGTATCAACCACATGTATACAGAAAAATAATTAATTTACTTTCAATAATATTACAGTTCTACCAGAGATGAAGAACCCGCCTGTCATAACGGAGCAAACAGCCACCAGCATTTCTCTGCGATGGCAACCATGGGGCGACGCTGGGCAAGAACGGATCGGAGAACCTCCTCTCGTCGCTTACGTCGTGCTCTACCGCCAAAACGGAAGCCGCGCGTGGATGAGAGGTGATCGCGTCCCGGCGACGCGCACATCGGCAACACAGCTTGACCTTCGACCCCACACGTGGTATGACGTCAGTGTGGCGGGAATAAGGGAGGGGCTAGGAGGTGAAGGAGTACCCAGCCCTTGGACTACTGTGCGGACTCTCTGTAAAGGTAATTAGTCTATAATGGACCCAAACGATCACAATCGAAAATTATAATGTTAGATGATACTTAAAAGCATTGAAGTAAGTAGTTTGAGATCTTTAATTTTTTTACCATAATAAAACTTTTTCATTTTTTTCTATCTATCTATCTATCTATCTATCTATCTATCTATCTATTTATCTATCTATCTATCTATCTATCTATCTATCTATCTATCTTTCTTTCTTTGGACTGCCTTCCCTCTGTCTTTCTTCTTTCTTCCTTTCTCTTTCTTTTCTTTATTTATTTCGTTATTGCTTTCTTAGTAGGCCTACATATACCTCTCTTCTATATTTCTTTCTTTTTTTATCCATAGATTATTTTCTACCTATCCATTTCAGATGTTAAAATTGCAACGAAAAAGATTTGTTTTCATTATGAACCATTTAAAATGCAAACAAAATTATTGGCTTAAAAAGTGAATGATTATTGTAAAATACAATGTCATATAGACCAAGAAAAAAACAATGTAACGTAAATAGAACAGCGTCTTGGTTGCAGGCTTCTGTTCAATGAATAAAGGCCAGATGTCAATTTTGGTTTTACTTTTTTATGCAGTGCCGAGTCGGTCGACAACTCCCCTACCATCCAGCGATATTAAGTTTCCTCGACAGATCTCGGTCGCATGGCAGGTATGAATAAATTTGATTTGATTTGATTTGGTTTGATTTACACAATCAGTAATTATACAACGAGTAGAGGAACAAAATGTATGATCATGAAAATAGTATATGAAATAAAAGAAAAGTAAAATATTGTAATTGTTTGGCCGGGGTAACTCCAGTAGACAAAACGCGGACAACAAAGTGCGGGAACCTAAAATAAGAGCAAGCTTATGATACATTAATAGCACTTACATGTATGATGTACTTGCATGTTTTAAATTGCTCTTGTGAAAAGGTTCGCGTTTCAAATCCTAATTTAAAAGGCTTTATTAATTACTATGGATGAATATTTTACAAATATGCCTTTATTCACTCTTCAATATTTATTTTCAGATATCTTTCTTCATCCGAAATATAAATGAAAACATTTTAATATTATTTTCCTACGTGCAGATTCCAGACCAAGCAGTCATCCGCTGTCCATCTGGTGTGGTAGGATTCAATATCTATTACAGAGATATAGACTCGGCACACAGCGAAACGGGGACACTGCGTATATTCGACCCCACAGTCATCAATCAAGTGGTGACTGGACTACACGTCTACACAAAGTACCTTCTCAGCATAAGTTTATCAAATGAAGCAGGGGAAGGAGAAAGAAGCGAAGAAGTAACAATATACTCTCCACAAGAAAGTGAGTCATGAATTGTGTCCAGGGAATCTGTAATTCGACATTAAAATGAGTTAATCAGATCATAGACTCTGAGCCAAACAATTCTAACATTCATTTTGTTGAAATTCCCATGGTATAAATCAACATTATATGACATATCAAAGGGTGCTTAACATTTATTTTCTCCTCGTATTATTTCAATTGCTTTGGCGCATTGTTACTGTAGTATGAACATATTCATCATTTGGTGAATATTTTGGGAGCAGGCACTTCATTAAAACGTGGTTTAACACCCGAGGTTAACCTAAGGCCGGTCCAAAGCTTTTGCCAAGAATCAGTGATGTGAATTAGACTCGATCTCACATAATATTCCAATATTGCTAAAGTGTATAGTTGCCATTGATTTTTTTCAGCCATTAGAATTCAAACTTGGGATTTTCGGTCGTTTTTTTTAAATAAAATATGAATACATTTTCCCCCCAGTTATGCATAGAGCAATTTTATTTGTTTGAGTCAATATAACATGAGCCACGCTGATAAAAAGCCTACGACAACTACTTCTGCTAATAATAATGATGAAGATATAATTTATGATTAAAATAGTAATTCACTGATCGCACAAGCCATCGAAAGACGCTCGTAAGGCCTATGCATGCCCAGCAACAGTTCTCTTATGATAAAAGTGAGTAAATGACTTTATTTTATTGGCAATTACCTACTTTTTTTTATTCAGTTCCTCCTCCACCTATCCATTTGACTGTTCAACGACCGACCAAAGAAATCGCCCTGATCTCTTGGGAAACTCCTTTGCCAGCAAATATAAATGGGAAAATAAGGTTAGTTTTTATAATAAATTATAAAGATTATAATGTGTAAGTGGCAAACAGCTACAAAAGCCTCTGCAAGATCATTATGCATTAGTCTTGACTATTGGCTGATCTGCAAAAAATCTGTCATCTAAATTTTGCATTGTACCAATTGCAACCTCTAATTCTTCCCATCTTCTAATCTGCGGGTCTTATGGGGGCGCTACACGTTACTTCAGTTCAATTGCAAAACCCAGCACCACTCATGAAGTTAAGGGTTATGAGGCGGTGAAAGAAAGTTAAGTTGAAGTGGAACGAAAATAATCCACAAATTTGCGTTTAATCAAAGGATTGCGCCTCATTTCGGCACTTACGCTCATTTGTAATTAAACGTGTTCTTGCACAGGGCCCTGTAAAGCAATAATTATATAATAATACCAACATGCTTGTATAGCGCATATCACTGCCAAATGCGTCCCTATGCGCTTAATTAGATATTTACCGTGTTTACACTTAATCGGCATTTGAATCGGCTCGCGGTTCTGAACCGCGAGCCGATTCAGCATCGGCTTTTTCATAGCGTGTAAACGCGAGCAACTTGAATCGGCTCGCGGTTCAGAACCGGCAATTTGCACCACAGATACCGTGTTTACACTTAATCGGCATTTGGTTCTGAACCAAATGCCGATGCAGAATCGGCATTTGGATTGCGTTTACACGTTGTTACAGGTCGCGGTTCAGAACCGCGAGCCGATGCAAAAACCTGAAATGATACGCATACCTACAATATACGTCAGAATAAAGACAACGCTGGATCAGTGCGCTTACAATTACGTCACAATGGTAAAGTAATTGAAATGCGCACAAATTGCCGGTGCAGAATCGGCTTTCTGTTTACACGTAGTAAAAAAGCCGATTCTGCATCGGCTCGCGGTTCAGAACCTAGTACTTTGGTGGTGCAAATTGCCGGTTCTGAACCGCGAGCCGATTCAAGTTACTCGCGTTTACACGCTATGAAAAAGCCGATGCTGAATCGGCTCGCGGTTCAGAACCGCGAGCCGATTCAAATGCCGATTAAGTGTAAACACGGTACAAGTCCGTGTTTACACTTAATCGGCAATTGGTTCTGAACCAAATGCCGATGCAGAATCGGCATTTGGATTGCGTTTACACGTTGTTACAGCTCGCGGTTCAGAACCGCGAGCCGATGCAAAAACCTGAAATGATACGCATACCTACAATATACGTCATAATAAAGACAACGCTGGATCAGTGCGCTTACAATTACGTCACAATGGTAAAGTAATTGAAATGCGCACAAATTTCCGGTGCAGAATCGGCTTTCTGTTTACACGTAGTAAAAAAGCCGATTCTGCATCGGCTCGCGGTTCAGAACCTACTACTTTGGTGGTGCAAATTGCCGGTTCTGAACCGCGAGCCGATTCAAGTTGCTCGCGTTTACACGCTATGAAAAAGCCGATGCTGAATCGGCTCGCGGTTCAGAACCGCGAGCCGATTCAAATGCCGATTAAGTGTAAACACGGTACAAAGTAGTAGGTTCTGAACCGCGAGCCGATGCAGAATCGGCTTTTTTACTACGTGTAAACAGAAAGCCGATTCTGCACCGGCAATTTGTGCGCATTTCATTTACTTTACCATTGTGACGTAATTGTAAGCGCACTGATCCAGCGTTGTCTTTATTATGACGTATATTGTAGGTATGCGTATCATTTTAGGTTTTTGCATCGGCTCGCGGTTCTGAACCGCGAGCTGTAACAACGTGTAAACGCAATCCAAATGCCGATTCTGCATCGGCAATTGGTTCAGAACCAAATGCCGATTAAGTGTAAACACGGTAATTACCCCGGCTTTAGCCCCGGCCCGCAGCCTTTTTACAGCGCGGTGGCATTTCAAGGAATAAATTCCTGCCAGGTACCCATTTACCTCACCTGGGTCGAGTGCAGCACAATGTGGATAAATTCGCCATGCATGGGACTCGAACCCATGACCCTCTGTTTCAAAGTCCGAAGACTAATCCACTGGGCCACAACGCTCCACACAATGTAATTATTCACAACTTTATATAATTTCTTCCTTGAAATAGATTTTTCGACCTTCAGTACAAGTTTTGGACCAACGGGAACGATGATACTGCCAAACCTTACTCCATCCAAATCAACAATTCATCGAAAGAGATGAAATACGAATTAAACGGTCTTGTTGCCAACCGTTCATATTCGTTCAAGGTGAGACGGCCTTTAAAAAATTCAAATTCGAATTCAAGTTCAAATTTCATTCCATATCTCTTAAAGAGTACAATATACAATTCCTTTCTCCAAATAAGGTATCATAGTGAAATCCAGAAATAGGTAAAAAAAAAAAAAGGCAAAAAGAAATAAACTACATAGGTGAAAAGGTGGATGTTAGGAGTAAAATAAAACCCGAACCCAAAACGTGTTCGCTAACACCATGGATGTAACACCTGTGTAAAATGCTTTGTATGGTTCTTTACAAATACCGGAGGAAAAGTTTTAACACCGGTGGTATAGTTATAACACCTAGTTTTTGCAGTACAGGGTCCCGTTACTTAAAGGGATGGTCCGGGCTAAAAGTATGCATTGCTTAATAAATAGAGTAGAATTCACTGAGCAAAATGCCAAAAATTTCATCAAAATCGGATAACAAATAACAAAGTTATTGAATTTTAAAGTTTAGCAATATTTTGTGAAAACAGTCGTCATGAATATTCATTAGGTGGGCTGATGATGTCACATCTCCACTTGTTCTTTTGTATTTTATTATATGAAATTAGGTTTATTCAAATTTTTTCCTCCAAGAACTAGAAAAATTGGATTGACAACTGATTTAGTGCATTAGATATTTATTGCAGCTGCAACTTATTTTATTATAAGGGAGACACATTATTCACACAAGTATGAAATAATGAAAAAATTATGATTTTATGTAATAACATAAGAAAACGGAAAGTGGAGATGTGACATCATCAGCCCACCTAATGAATATTTATGACGACTGTTTTCACAAAATATTGCTATACTTTAAACTTCAATAACTTTATTATTTGTTATCCGATTTTGATGAAATTTTCGGCATTTTACTCAGTGAATTCTACTCTATGTATTAAGATATAAATATCTTCAGCCCGGACCATCCCTTTAACGACGTTCAACTTTGTTAACCATGCCATCGTGGCAACTACCATGGTAACGAGGCTCAGCAGCCAATCAAAATCAAGGCTTCCATGAGTGTTACAATAATGACATAGTTACAATAATTGTAAGTCCTTGTGAAACGCGCGCTAGATTTAAATTCTATCATATTATTGTATTGGTAATTAAATAGGTTAGAACGGTCAACGATGTAGGCTCTGGTGATTGGTGCGATCCAGTTATTCTCTCAACACAGGAGGATCCCCCAGGTAGTATATATGTAATATAATATCATCGTCGTCTTGGTCATCATCATTTATTATCATATCATTGTCATTATCATCATTATTTTTTTTTCATTAGCAGTACTAACATTACCATCATCATCTGCATTACTACCATCATCATTATCAACAGCATCATTAACATAGCTATTATCATTCCAGTATGATGTGAATTGGTTGTTACTTATAATCATTATACCAAAATGAGTTCAATTTTTTTTTATCATCATAACTATCACCAATGTCATAACGATCAAAATGATGGTTAATCATCGCCCTCATCATCATTATCTACATTGTGTCCTTTATAATAATTATTAATAAAATAATTTATTTATCACTGCTACTATTGTTGAATTTGTGGGAGTTAGAGTCTTTTGCATTGAGAAATATAAAGAAACTCACCAACCTTCGAGCGATTGGTGCAGAAATATTTAATCTTTGAATGTGACAGGAGTTCAATAATATCCATTTACATATTGAATATAACAGGCATGAGGCATGAAGGCACAATGTCAGTTAACAACAGGAGCGAAAATATATGTAAAATGAAGAATATGACAGCCCCAATGCAATGACCAAGATGAAGGCCTAGCCAACAAGGTATCGACGAAACTTTCGGGGTCGCGATGAGGTTGAGCGACAGATATTTACAAATGGAAATCAAAAGTGTGCAACTAAAAGTTCTCCTCCTGTTGGAAAATATAAATGTCAGGAGAAAATTGGATGTGTGATAACGCGTTATTGTTGAAAAGCTTCCTACTGGGTTGAAAGAGAGAGAGAGAGAGAGGGAGAAGGGGGGAGGGGGATGGCTGGTAGACATTGAACTTGTCCACCCACACTCGGTGATAATTTTCTACTCAGTGCAGGGAAGTATTTCTGGGCCTTTACAAACGTGAATCTTGAATCATCATTGTAATGATGTGATTGGCGTTCGTGATTCTAATCATGTTCTAGTCTGGTTTCACATGTGCTGAATATTCGACATTAGCCTTATTTTTCACTGGAATCAGTTACAGTGTGAAAGGGCGGTCTATCGCGCTAGTTTATTTTCAATGGTTAGTTGTTGTTGTTTCGCAAAGGTAGCAGAAGAAAAAGAAGGAAGTATAAAAGCACTCTAATGAATTCTTGGCTTATGCCATTGGTTGCACAAAAAATCAAGTTGAATAGAACAATAGGATTTAAAATTGCCGATCAACAGTCATTTTATTGGGGACCGTTTCATCAACTTTGCCATCAGAGAACTTTCCTTGGTTTTGATGGCAGAGAAGCAGCCTTACTATGGTAACTTCTGAATAAAGCAGAGCAAGTCAATTCATGAAACGCTCCCCGATCATGCCTTCTGTACATGACCGAATTAAAAGTAGTGATTGATCGAGTTCTAACATCATCATCACCTCATCATCAAAATGAAAAGCAGCAGCATCAGCGACAACATCATCCTCATTATTATCATTATGATCGAAAAATCCTCATCATCTGATCGTGTGCTATAAACTTTAAAATAAATTCATGCAAATGAACTATTTATTTAAACCATTCATGATACATAAAGCGTAGATATTTACTAGCAACTAATGAAAATCATCTGATAAATTTGGTACGTTTTTATAACTTGAATGAAAAATACCCACGATTTCTTTACAGCCACATTGATGCAGATCGATCCAAATTACCACTGATTTGAATACCTGCGCTTGTATTTTCATCTCATTATTTTATCATTCCTGCAAAATATATAAGGCATTCCGCTTTTTCTGTCAATTTTCAGCTCTCCTTTCCGGTCGGAACGACATCCACGGACCAAAGGTCGGCCTGAGCATTATGGGTGTGTTCGTCGGGCTTCTCCTATTGGCTGGTCTATTTGTGGGCGTGGCACGATTCCGCAGAAGAGCGCGTGCGCAGAAGACCGACGAGTTATCAACGCTGAGGGATACGGTGGCTTTCTCCCGTCCGTCAGCGCGCGTCAGTGATCTCAAAGGAGATGGCACCAAGCTAATGGTAATTCATATAAAACATAATGCGAGTACTTTATCATTATAAATGAGATTACTGAACGCACCTTTGAAAATCTGGGTTAGTTTTGAACCGAATATAGGGTTAACAAGTGGCCCCAAACAAAGGGTGAAAATGACCCAGACTGTGGTCATAATTATCATTTCAGGGTCACCTCTTGCACATTCAGGGTCAAAGACAGACCAACAAAGGAGTTTGGATCCAACAGATTCTTGAACTCCTGGTCATTTCAACTCAGAAATGATAAGTACGGCTAAAATATTGTACAAGTCTGTGTAAATGTCATCTCTTGATACAAGCATGACAAAAATACTCAATACAGACCAACAGAAAAACGAAGAGAAACGAAAAAGTTTAGAAAATGGAAAGAAATGAGGAAGACATTAATTGCTTTGTCGCCTATCACCTAACTAAATCCATACAATACCATTATACATGTATGTTATCAAACATTAGAAAATGTTCACTTTTGGTCATCATGCCCCATCCCGCCTTAAATACCCAGGTGACGTCCCGATGTTTCAGGGCTCTGGATAGCCAAACATATTTTTTCAATATATCATTTTAAATATACATAATTTTCTTTTTACAGGATGACGGTTATCTAATGCCTATCGCCACCGCCAGCTTGACGAAATCATGCCGAAAGCCTAAACCAATAACGACGACTACGCATGCGCAAGGGGACGACGAACACAGATACGAATACATTGATCCAATGCGGTTCCCGGTTATGCGATTCGCGATACTCGCCAACGAGAACGAAACGGTTATCCACAGCTATCGATGATTGGTCGGATCTGGCAGTCGGATCTCAGTGATTTTGCTAATGTAAAAACTTAATAAAGACAATTTTTGACTCAGACGGTGACTATAATATTGCATTGGAATCGATAAAATAAAAATATAATGTCTATGAACGATAGGATTTTGGATAGATCCATATATTACGGTTCCCGGATATGTGACTCGTGATACTCTCCCCCAAAATATCGAAACGGTTATCCACAGCCTCCATTGATTGGTTTGAAGTCACGTGATTCTTTTAATGAGAACAAGCTTCAAGAAAAAGACATCTGAAGAAAAAAAAAACAGATTTGACACGTGCTATGACTACAGAATCATGCATTTGATTCAATACAATGCAAATATATTTGAGAAGTACCACACTTTGAATAATGAATATTCGTTTGAATATGAATAATCTGCCGATTAGATATAACTGTTGATTTCTAACGAGCTTTGAATTTTGTATTCATTTCAATTACCGGCTTCTTTTGTTCTTTTCCTGCTATAGAGTCAAAGGATAAATAATAATAATAGTCAGTTCTTGTATAGCGCATAACACATTATGAATAATGTCTCTATGCGCTTCCAAAGGACTTGGATATTATTACCCCAGCTGTAGCTCAGGCAGCTAGTTTCCAGCGCTCGGCATTTCAAGGAATAAATTCCTGCCAGATACCCATTCATCTCACCTGGGTTGAGTGCAGCACAATATGAAAAATTTCTTGCTGAAGGAAACTACGCCATGGCTGGGATTTGAACCAACGACCCTTTGTTTCAAAGTCCGGAGACTAATCCTTTGGGCCACAACGCTTCACCAAAGAGAATGTCCCGCGCTTGGGATCGAGTTTGGATACTCTGGAGTCTTTCATGTTTGAGGTGATACTCATGTTGAGATTTTATATAACGTTTTAATAAATCTGAAGACTTTCAAAGTAAAGAATAATATGATCATAGATCAACATTCAGAACACAAACCCAAGGAAGTGGGACCGTAGTCTGCTGTGCAAACCCTTCACTCGAGTAAAGGGTCTGAATTGCAGCCTACTCATGCCTTGTGTACTGAAGGCCCTCTCACTAGCAAGTTTTGTATGTGCTAGTCTTTGCGCGGAGACACACTTGTTGATCAAAGTTTCAATCAGGGTCTGTGCCTGTAGTCTAGTGGGACCGGGTGAGAGGGAAAGATCCCCTTTCTTGGTTTCAAGTTTCATCAAATTCTGAAAGAAAGTATTCTTTCGCAATTTCACGCCTGCATTTATTTTCATCAATTTCTTTATTTTACACAGGGCGACTCATTCATGTCAGTATCAATACTGTTATTTTTGTCCTGAAAGGTCATGTAAACGTCAAAATTATACCATGTCAGAATCATACAACTTTGATTAGTCGCATATGTATAAAGAAGAAAATTGCTTGTGATAGAGAATGAAAACAGTCATACACCTCTTGAAACCGAATATAAATGTTGAAATGGGACACTGTATATAACACCTATCTGTAACTAGATAAATATTTTGATAGGCTAAGTATTCATTTTGTTTCCGAATTAAAAAAGACTAGAAATATATATAGACTAACTGAAACCACATAAGCCTTAATTGGCCGTGTCCAATGCTAATAAATTTAAGAGTTATTTCACTGATATATCATTCATCAGATACGGGTTTCTTGAAATCAAATCATATATCTTTCCGGACAAGGGCCTACATGTCTATACAGTCATGACAGAAGTACACAATATTAGATGATTGATGTTTCGAAAAGCAAACAAATTTGGATATTTAGGAAATCGACTTTATATTAATTCGAAATGTCTATTATATTCGAAATAGTAGGCAACTAGGCGTGTTCAAGATTTTTTTTCATACAGCACGTTCTGCTGATCTCTCTAAAAGCAAGAATGTGGTTGACGTAAAATACATTTCATACAGCAGGCTCTACCGAACTATCTAAGCCATACACAGAGGTCAATGATTCTATTCAACAATGACAGTATTAGTAAATAAAGAGGCTTTAATAGGAAGAAATTATAATTTGTAAACAAATTTTCGGCTTTACTCCTATGTGTTTAAGATCGCATGCTCGATCTGTAATGAAATTCATAAGTCAGAAAAAATTGGAACCAGTGGGATTCGAACCTGCCATCTACTGCTTTCCGGGCAGCGACTTAACCACCAGGCTATTCTGGTTCACGGCTAAATCATGTTCATCGTGATTTAGCCGTGTCTATTGTCCACTGCGAAATGCATTTGCATATTAACGAGTCAGAAAGAAGTGAATCGAAGGTATTTGAATTCCAGTTCATCGTGAACCAGAATAGCCTGGTGGTTAAGTCGCTGCCTGGAAAGCAGTAGATGGCAGGTTCGAATCCCACTGGTTCCAATTTTTTCTGACTTATGAATTTCATTACAGATCAAGCATGCGATCTTAAACACATAGGAGTAAAGCTGAAAAATTGTTTACAAATGACAGTATTATCATCAGTTATTATTCTTGTGGCCTTGCTTTTGTATAATTTTCGTATAATATTATACTCTGTATATTCAGGGCCGCAGCCTTTTTTGAGGCGCGTCCTCTTTCAAGCCATTGTGCTGATGTGCTCCAATGCAATAACTATTATTATTTAACATGACATATTATCGTAAATTCATTCTATATTGTATATTCATTGGTTGACGTTCTCATTCCCCTGGTGGGCTCCTCCGAAATCGCTTCCAGCAAAGTTTGGCACTGTTGAGGAGAACGACCACGACATCTACAGCCGCAATAATCAGAAATGCTATATCGTAAGACTCTGTGATGTCGTACAGACGCCCTGCAAAATAGAAGGAATATTTATTCCAAACCATAACCTGACGATACCGCACATATGACATACCTTAATTAAAAAAATGACATTTTTAATATATTTGTTGAAAAAAAATGATTTTAAAGATGGGCAACAGCTTCAGTGTAATATTTAGACAAGTGGAATGCCTCTTGCCGTCTCACCTGCATCACGCGATTCAATATAGCAGCAGTGCTGATTTTGAAAACTACTATAACTCGCACAAGATGTTCAGTGATACTTGGTTACTCGTATTTCCACGTTTTATGAATTAGACCAATACACTTATAGAGATATGATGGCAATTCAACAAATACCCCCAACGTGGCCAAAGTTCTTTGACCTTACATGACCTTTGACCTTGATCATGTGACCTGAAACTCGCACAGGATGTTCAGTGATACTTGATTACTCTTATGTCCAAGTTTTATGAACTAGACCAACACACTTTCAAATTTATGGCTGTAATTCAACAAATACCCCAATTTGCCCAAAGTTCATTGACCCTAAATGACCTTTGACCTTGATCATGTGACCTGAAACTTGCACAGGATGTTCAGTAATACTTGATTACTATTATGTCTAAGTTTCATGAATCAGATCCATAAACTTTCAAAGTTATGATGGTAATTCAACAGATACCCCCAATTCGGCCAAAGTTCATTGACCCTAAATGACCTTTGACCTTGGTCATGTGACGTGAAACTCATGCAGGATGTTCAGTGATACTTGATTAACCTTATGTATAAGTTTCATGAACTAGGTCCATATATTTTCTAATTTATGATGACATTTTAACCTTAGGTTAAGATTTTGATGTTGATTCCCCCAACATGGTCTAAGTTCATTGACCCTAAATGACCTTTGACCTTGGTCATGTGACATGAAACTCAGGCAGGATATTCAGTAATACTTGATTAACCTTATGGCCAAGTTTCATGAACTAGGTCCATATACTTTTTAAGTTATGCTGTCATTTCAAAAACTTAACCTCAGGTTAAGATTTGGTGTTGACGCCGCCGCCGCCGTCGCCGTCGCCGTCGGAAAAGCGGCGCCTATAGTCTCACTCTGCTATGCAGGTGAGACAAAAACGAATTAAGCTAGAATCGTTATACGAACTTCAAGGATTTTTATTTTTATAACATTCCATTTACTTGAAAACACCAAGCACCGACATGTACCTCCTTTATAAAAAGAAAATTGAAGATTAATTTGAAAATGAAATAAAGGGTATTGTTAGCCATGATTATGAATGATAATCAGATTGACCCATTTTGAAATAAAACGCAAGCTATATTCTCAACTTTTAAAATTTAAGTTTGTGTTTAGACATTTGGAACTTACCAATTACTGCTCCTGATATCGGAACGCTTAGGCCCACACCAATGAAAAACATGGACACACCAGCCTTATAATAGCTTTCGCCCACAACAAGGTATATCGACTGTAGCTGTGACGTCAATTTGGCTCCCATTAATAAGCCAAAGCAGGCGGATAGTATTACAACAAAATTAAAAGTGTTCGCGACGTAATTGGTCCAGAATGCAGCTGCCGACAGGAGAAAGATGAGTGAGTACCAGATATCAAACCTGATCCCTGGCAATGACCAAAGGAGGCCTATTCCTAGACGACCGATGAAGTTGGCGCCACCACCCGTGACAGACACAAGCACTGCTTCTTGTTGGGAAAGACCCTTGGCTAATGCGTTTGGGATCTCGTATAAAATCCAAGCGGTGTAAGAATAGAAGAACAAAAACCCTTCGATAAAGCAAAAAACCATTAATGGTCGATCTTTAAAGACCCTGAACCCCAGTAAACGCAGGGTTTTAAATAGGCAGTTTGGACATGTTGCTGACTTGATTTCGGTTTCAGCCCCGCTTTCCTCAATGTATCCAGTCACGACAGAAGCTTGAGGTTCGGTATAGCTACAAGAATCGTCTTGGAGCGCCGGAAATTGGTCCTGCCCGTCTGCGTCCGAGCGTCCTTTCCCGCCTTCCCGATCAGTAGCGGTTGCAGATTCTTCGTCGTCGATTTTCACATCAACATTTGTTAGAATCACGTCTTCACCTTCACTAACATCCTTGCCATCACCTCCCTTGCTCCGTAATGGTTCCAAAAGGGCACCAATGGCCACTAGATGGCAGTTCAACCCAGCTAAGATCAAGAGAGAACCCCTCCAGCCGTACCCTTGGAGGAGGTTCGCAAATAGCCAGGGCACCGCGATGATCCCAGCGCTTCCTCCTGAGAGAATCGTTCCTGTAGCTATCGGCAGACGATCGGGAAAATAATCCTTGGGGCATGTGCTTGATGGAAGAATGACGAAGATTGTCCCTATACCTGTTGAAACAATTGAATGTAATGCATGGGTACTTGCAGGGGCCGCGGAACCGGGGGGGGGGGGGCTTCAGCCCCCCACTTTTTTCCAAAACCGTGTACAAAAACGTAAAAATGACCATATGATTGTGATTTTTAGCACGGTCAGCCCCCCCACTTTGAAAATCGTTCCGCGGCCCCTGACTAGTAATGAATAATTACAAGGCCAATCGATTGTCATTGAACACATGTTGCACCGGAAATAACCCTTTACAAGCCTGAAACAATTATGATCGAACATCTTGACTCAAATTTAATGACCAATTACAAGCCCAAACAATTCTGATCGAACATCTTGATTCAAATGTAATGACCCATTACAAGCCTAAAACAATTATGATCGAACACTTGCTTCATATAATGACCCATTAAAGCCCAAACAATTCTGATCGAACATTTGCCTCATATGTAATGACCTATTACAAGCCCAAATAATTCTGATCGAACATTCGCCTCAAATGTACTGACCTATTACAAGCCTAAAACAATTATGATCGAACACTTGCTTCATATAATGACCCATTAAAAGCCCAAACATTTCTGATCGAACATTTGCCTCATATGTAATGACCTATTACAAGCCCAAATAATTCTGATCGAACATTTGCCTCATATGTGCTGACCTATTACAGGCCTAAACAATCATGATCGAACACTGAGGCCTACTGTCGAAAATCAGAAATGTTTTGTATGCATATTTTCTGCGGTCATGGCACTCGTCATGACTAGGAAACATGATTTGAAGAATGTATGTCTGTTTAGTGTTATTTGGTTAAAATATGTTATGTGTTTTATCAGGTAACAAAATATGTTGCCGACGTCGAGTTTGTTGCCAACCAGATAAGCCCAACTCTATATGAAATAAGGGGGTGGGCTCTATTACGTAAAAAGAAGTCGTTTGCTATTAATAAAGTAGAATTCCACAGATCCTAGATCTGGTAATTATACTTACCATGCGTTACATAAGCAGCCGAAAACTGGAAACTTGTTTGAGCAAGGGATGAAATTAGAAGCCCCATGCTCGAAATCGTTCCACCAAACATAACCAGCTGTCGAACCGAGAATCGCCGAAGCAAAAGGATATTGAAAAATCCTGCATGGATACACACAACAAATTTAAATTATCATGATTTATTAATTTATTTCAAAATTAACAAAGGGATCAATATGCTGCAACCCTGAGTAGCTATAATTTTTTTTAAATTGAGCTTTGCCCGCTTGTGATGTTCAATGAAAAAAAAAACAGTTTCAACAAGCACTGTGAAAATTAACTATTTAAGCCTAATGATGTTTAAGGCGTCTCAAATCTAATTGGTAACTAACTTCTGTCACATATGTCTAATTCTATCAAAGGATCACTAAATATCAATAAAAAAACGGTGAGTGTTTATCAATTTGCCCCCCCCCCAATGAGAAAGTTGAGGTTGTTTGAAAAAGAAAAAGATATATTTTGGTTACCACAGAAATATGCAAGACTGAAGGATAGTCCTAGATAGGATCCTATGTAGGCAGCACTGACATCAAATTCTCTTGTGAGATCACTGATAATTAGTGAGATCGCCCTCACTAGACCGTTTTCTAAGAAGGAGACAAAAAATACAGCAAACAGGATGACCCATCGCTTTGAACCTTTGGTGATGTCTTTACTGCGCTTGCGCTTCTGGTGTCCATGTCCAGGAATGTCAGGATTCTCAGGAGCTGGTTGATCGAGAGAGAAAAAGACAAATACGACAACTTGTTGCTTTCGTACTAATCATATACATACACTTCAAAAACGCCGGTGTTATTTCAACACCAGCCTGGCACACAAGAGTGGCGTTGAAACAACACTAGTTAAGAATCAAACAGAAACCGCTTTAACACTAATTGGTGTTGCTTAAATGCCATATTGGTGTTAGCCTAACACCAGACTGGTGTTGTTTCACCACCTCTCTGGTGTGGACCGATATAGATACCAGGCTGGTGTTTAAATTAACATCGGCGTTTTTGCAGTGTATGATAAAACCTTGATGAAAACGTACAATGCATGAAAACGTTCATTAATTATATGAAGACATAAGAGGGGAAGAAGAAAAAAATTATTTGAATTGGAATAAACAACCTCTTATTCTCCATATACTCAGGATTTCGCATCGAAGAACAATAACTGCTTAAAGAGACAAACTTGTATTAAAAATTCAATTCAGGTGTATTGCAAAAAATATGATTGGCAGTCACAGACTGAATTATACATGTTTACACAATGCCAATAGATAAACAATTATTAAGATTAACAATAAATATACACTTAAATTCATATACGTGCAGTTAAAAATGGAGTTAAAATTGATAAAAATAAAATTATAAATAATACAATATTGCACTTCATTACACAAATTGCAATCTTTACCATGGTACTTGTTTTTGTAAAATTGCTTAATTTCTAACTTTAAAGCGAAATCTGTGGTAAGTTTTACTCTTCGACTTTCAAGTGGTGTCAAATTTAAGGTATTTAGAGCCATGTTATACGATAGATTCTTGGTTCCCAATATTATCTTGCATGCTCTTTTCTGGACAGTTTCAATAACTCTTATCTGTTTCAAAGTAGGAGAAGCAGCGAATAGAGGTATACAATACTCTAGGACTGGTCTTACATACCGTATATACACTGTTAACAAATCGCATTCTGGTAAATTGTTAGCTTTCAATCTTCTTACCATTGCTTCTTTTTATTGCTCTTTCTCATCATTCGGTTACATGATTGTAATTCCTAGGATTTTCACTGTGGTTACACATTGTAATGGGGTGTTATTTATATAGATCACTTGCGGTTGAAGAGGTTGTTTTGAAAATGAAATTGACGTTGTAGAACACTTTGATGCATTGAGTTCCATATCATTTCGAGAAGTCCATGATTTGAATAATTCAATTTCAGTCTGTATTTGTGAAGTTTGATTATTCATTCTATACACTATACCATAGTTAAGTCATCTACATATTTAAAGTATGACAAAGTACTATCACCACAGGCACCATTTATCATTATCAAAAATAAAATGGGACCAAGTTTGGTACCCTGGGGTACACCCGTAACACTGCATTTTGATTTCGATAACTGGCTCCTATACTTCAGTTTGTTGCGATTACTTAAGAAATCTACTACTAATGATATAACACAAGGTTAGACATGCATTTCACATAATTTAGCAATAAGAATATTGTGATTTATATTGTGATTTATCCGATCGAAAGCTATCGAAAAATCCGTCTGTATGACTGTTGATATTGACCTAGGTTTATCAGAATTCCTAAATATAAAAAAAACTTGAAACAACCCAAAGAAGATGCCCTGTATGGGATATCCTTTTCTTTTTAAAGTCATATTGTATGGAACGCTACTTGGACGGTGTTGTGTGAACAACTACTTTGACTACTTTTACTCTGGGTTGATTTAAAAAAATTTACTTCCAATATCACATGGATCTGAATTATATTCCGGATTTTAACAGCTCATGAACTTTGCCTTGGTATTCTCCTGGCCCCTAGACTTCGGGGACTCACAACGTACTCGCACGTACAGCTACTTATAGAACTATGGGTGCGAACAAACAGGAATCGTCGTTCTAAAAAAAGCTGGGCTATCTAACGGCGGATATTGTCGCTATCAAAACCAAAGTAAGTGACATAGGAGGAGCTGTTGAGGTCAATTTGGGAAAAGTTATGGAGATCGAGAAGGATATTATGCCGAAAGTTACGGCCAACCTGGAGTCTCGAATTGCTGACCTACACAAACAGCTCACTTCATTGGAGATTTATAACCGCCGTTCCAATCTACTCTTCTACGGGCTACATGAGAATCCTGACGAGGATATCTTCCAAGTTAATCAGAATTGCATCGTTGCCCTATGCATTGACGCAAACGAAGCAACCAAGATGGCATTTGTTAGCGTTCATCGCCTAGCTACACCGACGCGCAACTCCAGACGCAAGATCTACTCAACCTACAGCGCCCAACCCGATAATCGTCAAATTTGTGTACATGACCGACCGAAATAAAGTTCTATCTGCTTTTGATAATAGAGATCGACGACGAGTCAACGCGCATCTCGTATACCTGGTAGGCATTGCTGGTGACTTCAACGCAGACACTGTCAATCCAAAGTCGAGGAAGCGCACGTACAGTGGCACTCCTCAAGAAGTTCATCTTAGATGAGAACCTTACCTGAAAAGTACATCCTTTATAAAACATTTTAGTCTTTATACCCTCGCAAATTCGACCCTAAACACGTAGCTCCTTCGCGAAAATAGATACCCTTTTTCATTATTTTAGTGTTTTTGACATCCTTATTACGTTACGTCCGTATAACGTGCCCTATCTTGAAAAATACATCTTTTTTACATGTTTTGGGGTCGCACATGGTATCCACTTATTCATGGTAATGCCCCCCCCCCCGGCACTCCCCTTTCGCCCATTTGTGTTGTTCCTATCAACCACATTTTGATTTCAACCTAAACATTTTTCTAATCGTACATGTATGTTAACGTAGTTTTCAAGACGGGTTAACAACTTGGATACACGACCCTTGTCGCCGTACCAGTTTTATAATGAGGTCTCTTATCTTCAGAATATCCAAAAGTTGTTAGCAATCTCCAGGCTCTTACATTCCACAATACTCTTGTTCAAATGTTTTTTTGATGTTACGATCCAATGCTTTTATTGAATCAAATTAGGCTAAATTTAATTTACATGCTCAGTATGCTTTTGAGGATTTCCTTTATATGCCCACTATGATTTCAGCTTTTTGTTAGTCAAAGCCGATGCGCATAGACCAATGATTTCAATTACTGTAATTATCTGTACCCAATGTACATGAATAACAAATCCCAGGTGACCCCCTTTTTTGTAACAAAAAAATGAGCCCAAAGCATAGAGTGTCTGATCGTCACACATGTACGCGCACGCCATCAGACACACCCACACATTATGAACGTACACTCGCACCTGCACGCACCTTTCACCCGAATTTCACAATACCGTATCATAAACCTGGATGACATTTTGAATAACGCAGCGTGTTACATCCACATGCAGATATTACACTGCCCACGAATTTAACACAGTGTTTAATATAACCCAACATAGTAAACTTGTGGACTTTAGCTTAATGCACATTAACACCAGAAGCTTTCAAAAGAATTTTGACACGTTCAGTGAGTTTTACTCTGTACTCAATACATTTTCCCTTTTATGTCATCGCCATGCCAGAAACATTGTTACACTCAACTTCGCCTAGCATTTTCAATATTGATAATGATACATTGACACATAGTGATCGCAAACGTGGAATGGGAGGGGTGTAGCTTTTTAAATTCACAACAAGGATCTACATTTCAAAATAAGACATTCATCTTCAAGGTATAGAATCTCTTTTCATAGAAATTATCCATAATAATAAAAATGATATAGTAGATTTGTAGATGTCATTTTTAAAATACATATCAAAGTGGCATGCAGTATGTTTTAACGAAATCCTATACAGCAAATAAAAAAAAGATATCCAGGAGGCCCCATGCAGGGGCCCGCCCCGCCTATAGGCGGAGCAGAAAGAAAAAGAAAAAGAGGGGGAAGAAAAAAGGAGGAAGACGGGTGAATAAAAAAAAAGATGAGGGGAAGACTTTGAGTTTTTTTAATGTCACTATTTAAAATTTTCACTCGCGCTTCGCGCTCACATAGAATGTTCGATGAGATACATATCTTGCTCAATAAACTGATATGGAGCTTAACATATCAAGTCTTGAAGTCAATATACAAAAAATATTTCAGCTCGGACATCGAGCGTTCATTATTTTGTTTGAATTACAAATTGATTTTACAAATGTGTTCTGTAAATATTATGTCTGAGTCAGGTATGAGTAGGCCTATGAACAGTTTCGGCTCGCATTATTTGATTTGTCAAGTACCTATTCTTATCATGTATTCCATAAAGTTATCAAAATATCCCTTTTCATGTTTGATTGTTAAAACGTAACTGCTAGCGCGGCGCGCGCGCATTTTGATTGGCGATATATATATATCTAACCCCCCTCCAAAAAAAAACTACTACTTAAAATCCCTTTTCATAACAGTTGATCAAAAATTGCGCTCGTATTGTTAAAAAGATATTAATCGCTTCTATTCATTCGAACAAATGTGCTTAAAATTTCCAGTTTTCAGGCCTTAATCAACAAATTTCGCGCTCTCATTCGGCTCATTAGATTAGTAAAGAAGATGATAACATTTTAATAAATTGCTAATATTTAAAAATTCTGAATGGAATCTAGTCGAGTTTCATCATTCGCTTAGGAAGAGGAATAGGAAGATAGTCACTATTTTCATATGGTGATAAAATGTCCTTAAAATGTCTCGGTCCTAGGTCAAAATGATCATAATAAAAAAGTATCAGCTTGCACTTCGCGCTCGCATCATTTATTAGGTTCGATCCACCTCAACTTCAAAATTTTCTTACACAGGCTTTTTAAAATATTGTTTAAATTTACCCTTTTTTTCAGATTGGAATATCAAATATTTTCAGTTCGCGGTTCGCGCTCGAATTTTTTATTTTCATGATAAAAAGAATGTATTTAGGATGATCTAGATTCTAGGATTATTAAATGCAAAACACGCGCACGCATGTTTGAGATACGCAGCTTATTCTTTATTCAAAACATGCTTAAATCATTCAGTTTCATATCAGAATGTATATTTTTGCTCTCGCTTCGCGCTCGCATCATTAATGTAGGAAGACCCAATTACCCATCCTTTTCATGATTTACAAAACATTAATATAGAGTGTCCCGTTTGTAGGTCTAACTCTCTTTTTTCTTCCGTTCGCGCTTCGCCCTCGCATATACAAATTCTGTTCATGATTATAATAAGTGCTTAGAATGTCCATTATTTTAGGTCGGATCTGTCAAACTTTTCAGCTCGCGCTTCACGCTCGCATTATTTGATTGTTGAAATATGTATCGTCTTTATGGCTAACAGCAAACAGTCCTTAACAGATCCCGTTTCGATCAGGCTACAGAACGTATATTAAAAATTTCTGCTCGCGCTTCGCGCTCGTAGTAATTATTTAGTTACATACACATCATGTTAAGGATCACAAACATTGTCAAGAATGTTCAATTTTCAGGAAAAATTTTAGCTCGCTCTTCGCGCTCGCACTATTTAAATATGGCTTTAGAGTTTATTACATATTAATATTGTTTTATAAGAATAAAGCTAACAATTGACACTTAGGACTCCCTTTCCAAAAAATAAATAAAACAATAAAAGTTGTATACAGGTATTTGGAATCTAATTGTCAAACCTGCATCGATAGCGGGAAGATGTAGGTCCTACGATAAAATCATTGTTACGATACTGCAACAAATAACAATGAAAATTTAGTTTTAAATTTGATTTCCCTTTCTTTTATTACAGGAAATTGATCAATCATACACTAATTAAACAAAAGTAATAATGATCTTAATGGAATAAAAATGAAGGTCCTGCGTCGGTTGTGGTAGTATAAAGCAAAATTCAAGGTGAATAAAACAACCGTAGAGAGAAAAGTTGATCAAATTTTCGCCCATAGGGCTTCATCAGGAAATAATGATCTTACATCTTTTGAAGTGTCAGATATGCAATCCAAAGTTATGATAGTCCTGTATTAAATTCAGATAAAATCCAAGTTGGTTGGCGAAGATTCCTTAAATTAAAGTTCACGGTGATGCCAATGATGAAATTGATGTTGAAGCACGATGAATAATGAATAACAAAAGTCATTGTAACGAGTTGAAATGTCTATGAAGACGATGTCGATGATGATCAACAGTCAATATCAGCAATCCATGGGTTGAAAAGCGTTCATTAAAACAGGTTGATGATCTCGATGAGAACTGAAAATTCCTCTCTCACAAAGTAACAGCAAATAGTTCATTGATGGCGTGCAAATAATTCCACAGAAGATAAATGTTGTATTCCAGTTGGAAATAAACTATGCTATGACATAAAGTCTGGCGTAAAACTCTGAGTTCTGATCTGATATGATGATGTCCTTGAAGAAACTGCCAGCTTACATATATTAATTTCCACTATTCTGGAAGCTTCTAGTATTGTCTTAAAAAAGAACATTATCCTTCTTTCTACAATAGTCCACTTCTATAGACTCTTGAAATACCTCAGTAAAATTAACAATGTAAACAACATAACGAATCCTATTGTCCTTTTCACTGCCACTATAGGAGTCTATTGTCTGTCTTTTTGTACATTCCAGAATAAAAAAGATTACTCTGTCTCATTTAATAGGTGCAGGCATGCCTAACAAAGCTTTACTGAGACATTTTGAAATATTCTTAATCATTAATATGCAATGAATATCCTTAAAGAGAAAATAGATAAATGAATGTAATTGCTCTTACAATTCATCGGATTGGAATTATCCATGTTACAGGGACCATCCAAAATTTTACGGATCGATTTCTAAATTGAAGTAAAATTTTGAACCTAAAATTCTAGGATTTTTCGTGTGATATGCACAATAGATATTGATCCATTTCCTTCAATTTAGAAGACTGTAAGTAAAGGAGTGTGTAAACAATTGAGGTTTAGAAAGCAACGTTTTTTTTTTTCAACCTTGATCTTGACTAATAACTGCCCATAAAGAAAAAAAACCGCACAGAGCCTTTGAAGATATCTTTGACTGAAAAATATTTTATTCCAATAATTATATTAATTACCTTAATCTTCATCACAGGAGCCTTACTGTAACACATTGTAGTACATGGAATAACATTGGGATTGCTGTTCTTATATCTATATTTCTATTTTTTGTAGCATATTATGATGATCATATTATCTCTGTAGTATGTAGAAGTGCTTTTTACAATTTATTTAATATAAGAGATATTCGTGAATATCTCTCACGCGAAAGCACTGAAAGAATGATTAATGTATCTGTCTGAAATAGATTGGATTACTCTACTATCGTCTGTTTCTTGGCCTCCCCGATAGTCAGTTTAACTCCAGAGGGTGCAGAATGCATGTGCGGTTAGTTTGCAATACTAGTTTCTCTCATTGTTGTCCATTATTGCTTGAGCTGCAAAGGTTGCCTGTGAAGCGGAGAATCTTCTTGAAGACATTGCCGGTTTGCTGGTTGTGTACAAAGCTCACCAGGCTACATTCAGGATCTCTTACAATTTATTGAAGCCATCAGCTCATGCGTCTTTACAGCCTCGATCCGTAGTTCAAAAGATACACACCCTTGAAAAATCCTTCTGGCAGATCAAAATCTACCCTCGGTGATAGAACATTTGCATATGCAGCTTTCAAGTTATGGAGCATATTCCCATGCTCATAAGGGAATCACCCACAGTTAGTCTGTTTAAAATGCCTCTTTAGATTTATCTTTTCAGTATACTCTTTAATTTGTATCATTCATTTTTGTTATGCGCGGCAGAATATTTTATTATACTAATTGCGCAATATAAGTGCTCTTTTATTTTTATTATTATTATCATTATTATTATAATTATATGGAGTGCAATTATCAGGGCTTCACAGATTTGGTCGACAAATGGAACCTAATATAGGCGTACAGCTCTTATTTTAGAAAGTCAAATCAATGTTATTCAGTGCCTTTTATAATATGTTGATGGTATGAATACATCAGACAGTTCTCTTACCCATATTTGATCCAACAAAATTTAACTTGGTGATATATTGATGCTACTGGAGTTCAGCCGAATACACCAAATTTGGAAAGGAGATCGACACAAACGAGGGATTTGTACGTCAATGTGACCAGGGAATGTGACACTATGTTCTTGAAAGCGATATGCCTATGACATTTAAAACGGTACAGACCAGTGGCTTTGAGAGATTTCATAAGTCTGATTTCTTTAGAATGGCAAATGCATAATAAACACCTATTGTTCAGGTTAGTTACCGATCGAGTAAACACTACAAGTTTTGTGATAGGCAATTGACTTTAGAAGGGTATTGAATCTGGCTTTATCTGGCGTGAGAATTATTTTCCCTTTTTCAAATTGCTTACAATCAAAATCTGGTATATTCAGAATTTGAATTACGGGACGTGTGCTTTACATGCATTCTACACCACTCTGAACTTGTTTACACCATGTGGCTCTAATGAGGTCGACAAACAAAAACAGGCGAAACAAAGGCTTCTATAGGATTTCAGGGTGTTTGTTCTTATTGATCAGATATCAGTAAATCCATTCAATATCTGTTTCATTACATTTCAATGAATCCGTATACATAATCCAATCCCATTAATCCGAGAGCTTTTATGATTTCAACAAATTCGATATTGATTAATTTTGATTAATCCGCGAAAATCGTGGAGTCAATGATAAAGAAAAAGAATCATAAATACCATAACATCAGAGCAACATCAATCTTTTGGAATACCTGAATAGCCTTGTCTCAAGTAGATTCTATATCTACTATACATATAGGTTTACTCATTATATGTTTGCTCGTTTCAAACTAAAGATCACAAACAGAATCAGGATTAGCTTTCATTACAATCATACTCATAAGCACTCATTCATTGAACAAGGTTATGATATAACCTTGTTCTCTGTTACATCTCCATGTTTGGCAAAATAAGGTTGGCAATGTTTGACTTATTTTCTCTTTTTCTTTGGGACAAATGCTTGATTTTTTACACTATCAGTTTTCATTACAGCTATTCATCATATAACTTGGCTCTTAAGTAAATTTGATTCTCTATATTGTTTTTTTTTTATTAAAAATAGAAATTGAAAAATGAAAATTTTCTTGCCATATCACTTTCCAACAATAGAGGGCGTACATAAAAATATGTCAAAAATTCAAGTTTTTGTGCGTTCTGGTGAATACAAAGATTATTCCCAAGTTACTAATTAAAATGCATTGCAACTGTACAAAAATAGTATTTTGGGGCACAAAAGTGATATCTTAATGTTTTTTTTAAGTGTGTGCTGCGTGCTGCATTGGCATACCATAGTCCTTCCTGTGAATTCCCCACAGGCAGGATGGTTGCAGTGAGCAAGCTCTTATAAATAAGAGACAAGAAATCATTCTTATAAGAATAAATGTAGTTTATAAAAAGGCTTTCAATAACAACTATCAGTCACCTGTTATAGCATGTACACTATGCATGTCATACATTATACATACTACATACACATCATTTGTCATTATCCAAGAAAAAGATCTCTAAAATTTCACTTTATGCTTAGACCATAATTAAAAATACATATAGATAAAACACAAACCAACCTCTTTGCTTGCTTTATTGTATACAGTGCGTATCAAAAAAAAGTTTACACTTTGAAAAAGCCCTGGGAATTAAAAAATATACAAGATGTGGGTAATTTTTTCACATATTATGTTGGGTGTGGGCCTCATCTATCCAATAAAAGTAAAAGTTTTGACAGAATGTTCCACTTGAGTGAGCACCGTCCATTTTTGTAAAACTCGCAGAAATCTGTTTGCGCAGAAATGCTCGTTTTCATGCTGTGTCATATTCGCATAACTATTTCAAAGTTCTGCGCAAATCATTTTTCATGAACTTTTCAAAGGTAAGTGGTGCTCACTCAAGCAGAAATATTTTTCGACAGTTATATCGTCATTTGCTTTATTGGATCTTTACCAATGTTAAATTGTGGAAAAATCTTCAGGATATTACAAATGTATAATTTTACAGGATTTTTTCTAAGTGCAAACTTTTTTTTTATACGCACTGTATAATAGAAAATGCCTTCTGAGCCAGGATGTTTCTGATTTTGAAGGGCAAAATCCTGGTCTCTCACACACAACCCATGCAATGTAATGCACTGTCATGGTGCTATGTAGGTGAACTCATTGACTAAGGGAGTGCTAGATAAAGAGTGATAATCATGTAGAACAATAGTGGAAGTATATACAAAAAGTGCTAAGTCACTTTCGCGCTAATGTTGGGGCCCGTTGCATAAAACTTTTTACTTGAGAAAACTCAGGTTGTTTTATCGAAGTTTCTGCCCTGTGTTAAAGTCAATGGCAGACTAACCTTAGTTTTCAGTTTTTACCAGAGTTTTCTCAGGTAAAAAGTTTTATAATAATATAGTTGGATTTATAAAGCGCTTTTTGCCAGAGGATACAAAGCGCTGCTATTATTACCCCGGCTTTAGCTCGAGCTACCATCACCGGCGCTCAGTGCATGCAAGGAAATACTCCTGCCGGGTACCCATTCACCTCACCTGGGTCGAGTGCAGCACAGTGTGGATAAATTTCTTGCTGAAGGAAAATACGCCATGGCTACGATTCGAACACACGACCCTCTGTTTCAAAGGCGAGAGTCAGAACCACTAGACCACGACGCACCGGACCCACAGGCCCCTGATGTGTTAATTTATAAATTTAGATGCACCTTCATCACACATACGACTCGGTTCGAGTGTTGAATCCCCACACAGGGTCTAACGCTGCGAAGAGGACAACCGTGATCGCGTTTACACTGCAACAAAAAAAGAGAGTTCGACACGACCCGCGGATCACGAACAAAAGTAGAATAGACGTCACAAATATGCCTGTTTGACTAGGCAGGCGCGTATCCAGGAATTCGTAGGGAGGGCGGGAAGGGGGGGGGGGCTAAATTTGATTTGGCGCCCCTGTGTACTTTTCGTAAAATGGCGCTCCTCCCTCCACGCCAGGCAAATACAAGTACCTTAAAAGCATGTTGAACTATCTTATTACATAATCACATGTAAAAAGAGGGCAATTGAAGACCACTTTTTTAATGTGTTCATGAAGAAAAAAATCCATGAATATATGTAAGATTACTTTTTTTTAAATATCAAATGCGAGCGCGATTTTCTGTTTTCTGTTTTTAGCATTTGGGGGTTCAATTCAGTCTAACTTCTCACCAGAGCAGGCCCTACTAGAATATTGTGTGAACGGGAGTTGTAATTTCTTTGAGTTATTTTAGAATAGCCTTCAATAATAACCTCTTGGGAATACTGCAATCTCGAAGGCAATCGACCCAATCTTCTAATTAGTGGCGTAGCTGGGCTTTATTCAGCAGGGGCGTATAGGGGGGAGGGGGCTTGCACTTTTGTAGAGGGCAACAAGATAAAAAATATAGAGGTTACAGTCCGAAATTTAAGAAAATCTGAGATTTTATTATTCTAACAAACACATTGAGGTATAAGACCTAAATAAATAATGCGAACGCGAGGAGCAATCTGATTTTTGTTATTAAGAAGTTGTTTTGATGAACACGATGCATATCTGATTTTTAAAAAATGAATACGAGCGCAAAGCGCGAGCTGAAAATTTTTATAATGATGAAATGAAAAGGACATTTTCAGTTTTTGGGTTAGAATATCTAAAAATTTTCAACTCGCCCTTCTCATTCGCATAAAAACTGTCAGAACTGGATGCGTATAAACTTCCCCCTTATTATCTTTTATCCTATTTGCAGACGATACTATCATTTTCATTCTTACCCAGAACTAGAATTGTAATACCTAATAAATGATGAATTATTTTAAGTATTTACTTGGTTCAAATGCAACAAATTGTCATTAAATATAAACAAAACACATTTTATGTACATTAAACATTACAATACACATGCAGTTAACGATGTACTAACGATAAAATAATATTGACAACGTAACCTTACAACAAAAACAACATTCAAAGTATTTAGGAGTAACTATTGATGAAAATTTATCCTGGAATAATCATTTACGTCAAATAACCACTTCCGTATCCAGAGGGGTTGGGATAATTTCCAAATTAAAATACTTATTACCCCCCAAAAAACAATATTTCTTCTTTATAATGTTTTGGTACTCCCTCACATATCATATTGCAATATACAGTGCGTATCAAAAAAAAGTTGACACTTTGAAAAAGCCCTGGGAATTAAAAAATATACAACATGTGGGTAAATTTTTCACGTATAATCTTAGGTTTGGGTCTCATCTATCCAATGAAAGAAAAAGTTTTGACAGAATGTTACACTTGAGTGAGCACTGTCCATTTTTGTAAAGCTCGCAGAAATCTATTTGCGCAGAAATGCTCGTTTACACGCTGTGTCAAGGGAAAAGGGCGATATCAAATTTACCCTGCGAAACATTTCTCATACATTTCCCTTGCACTTTTAGTCAATTGAAATAAAACAGATACATTCAAGCCTTTTGTAACAATTTTGCCACCCAAATTGAAATTTCAACGCTTAGTAAGCACAACCTTTACCCTTTTTGTGCCAGCTGGATCTGAGGACATAACTAAATCTGAACAAAAGTTTATATCAGACATCTCCAGCATTTTTTCACGAAGTTTTTATCATTTAAAGTGGGTTTACATTTCATTTTTGATTTATTACTTGTTTCTTCACACTTTTCCAAGCTTGACAATGATTAACAAAATGAAAATCAAGCCTAAGCCATTTCATGTACATCACAGCTCAGTGTAAAGCAAATATCGTCACGATGGCCTCGGTGTGTGGGGGAGTGGGGTGGGGCGCAATGCACTCTTCGAAGTGTTTTGGGCAAGGAAACAAGTTAAAAAGGTAAAAGATATTTTCAAATCAATTTTACTAGCTAAATTCAACGTGTTCTTTATGATTAGGGTCTACTTTTATTCGCATAACTATTTCAAAGTTCTGCGCAAATCAATTTTCACTAACTTTTCAAAAGTAAGAGGTGCTCACTCAAGCGGAATTTTTTTTCGACAGTTATATCGTCATTTGCTTAAATGGATCTGTACCAATGTTAAAATGTGGAAAATCTTCAAGATATATTACAAATGTATAATTTTACAGGATTTTTTTCTAAGTGTTAAGACTCTGGCAGCGCCGATTTATAACCAGATGGCGCTGATTATTCTTGTCCGCGGCCCCGATTTAGATTTAGGTGGCGCTGATTATCCTTGATCGGCGCCGGTTAAGAACTCAGGCAGCGTCGATTTTTCTGTACCGGCGCCGATTTATAACCAGATGTATAATTTTACAGGATTTTTTTCTAAGTGTAAACTTTTTTTTGGATACGCACTGTAGTTTGTGGGTAATTGCGGTAATACAAAACTTAATTCTATTTTCTTGTTACAGAAAATAGATGTTCGTATTTGCACAGGATCCCAATATCTTACTAGATCGAGTCCTTTATTTTTAAAATAAAGAAGATTTAAAATGTCAGATATAAATACATTTCAAGCTGCAATCTTTATGTTCAAATACAAAACGGGATACTTCCCCATTCCTTTCAAAATATGTTCACACTCGACGACACCATCCACTCTTATCCAACACGAAACTCTGCAAAATTTCATTTAACAAATCCAAAACTAATCATAGCACATAAATCAATTCGGTGCAGATTTATGGAGTAATTCATCACCTGGCATGAAGTTATGCTCCACACTTAATTCATTCAAAGCTGTTCTGAAGAGAAATACACTGTTCAAGTATAATACCTAAAATCTCTGTGTGTTTCCTACCAACCGATAATACAACCCCCACCCCCGCACGTGCACTCTCAAACACTTGCACTTTCACTTTTATCAACATTATGATTACAATTTTCTCATTTGAATTTTTCTTTGCCTATCTACCTTTTTGGTGACGTTCCTGTTATTTTGTGCAATAAAAAATAAATTTGATTTGGCGCCCCTGTGTACTTTTCGTAAAATGGCGCTCCTCCCTCCACGCCAGGCAAATACAAGTACCTTAAAAGCATGTTGAACTATCTTATTACATAATCACATGTAAAAAGAGGGCAATTGAAGACCACTTTTTTAATGTGTTCATGAAGAAAAAAATCCATGAATATATGTAAGATTACTTTTTTTAAAATATCAAATGCGAGCGCGATTTTCTGTTTTCTGTTTTTAGCATTTGGGGGTTCAATTCAGTCTAACTTCTCACCAGAGCAGGCCCTACTAGAATATTGTGTGAACGGGAGTTGTAATTTCTTTGAGTTATTTTAGAATAGCCTTCAATAATAACCTCTTGGGAATACTGCAATCTCGAAGGCAATCGACCCAATCTTCTAATTAGTGGCGTAGCTGGGATTTATTCAGCAGGGGCGTATAGGGGGGAGGGGGCTTGCACTTTTGTAGAGGGCAACAAGATAAAAAATATAGAGGTTACAGTCCGAAATTTAAGAAAATCTGAGATTTTATTATTCTAACAAACACATTGAGGTATAAGACCTAAATAAATAATGCGAACGCGAGGAGCAATCTGATTTTTGTTATTAAGAAGTTGTTTTGATGAACACGATGCATATCTGATTTTTAAAAAATGAATACGAGCGCAAAGCGCGAGCTGAAAATTTTTATAATGATGAAATGAAAAGGACATTTTCAGTTTTTGGGTTAGAATATCTAAAAATTTTCAACTCGCCCTTCTCATTCGCATAAAAACTGTCAGAACTGGATGCGTATAAACTTCCCCCTTATTATCTTTTATCCTATTTGCAGACGATACTATCATTTTCATTCTTACCCAGAACTAGAATTGTAATACCTAATAAATGATGAATTATTTTAAGTATTTACTTGGTTCAAATGCAACAAATTGTCATTAAATATAAACAAAACACATTTTATGTACATTAAACATTACAATACACATGCAGTTAACGATGTACTAACGATAAAATAATATTGACAACGTAACCTTACAACAAAAACAACATTCAAAGTATTTAGGAGTAACTATTGATGAAAATTTATCCTGGAATAATCATTTACGTCAAATAACCACTTCCGTATCCAGAGGGGTTGGGATAATTTCCAAATTAAAATACTTATTACCCCCCAAAAAACAATATTTCTTCTTTATAATGTTTTGGTACTCCCTCACATATCCTATTGCAATATACAGTGCGTATCAAAAAAAAGTTGACACTTTGAAAAAGCCCTGGGAATTAAAAAATATACAACATGTGGGTAAATTTTTCACGTATAATCTTAGGTTTGGGTCTCATCTATCCAATGAAAGAAAAAGTTTTGACAGAATGTTACACTTGAGTGAGCACTGTCCATTTTTGTAAAGCTCGCAGAAATCTATTTGCGCAGAAATGCTCGTTTACACGCTGTGTCAAGGGAAAAGGGCGATATCAAATTTACCCTGCGAAACATTTCTCATACATTTCCCTTGCACTTTTAGTCAATTGAAATAAAACAGATACATTCAAGCCTTTTGTAACAATTTTGCCACCCAAATTGAAATTTCAACGCTTAGTAAGCACAACCTTTACCCTTTTTGTGCCAGCTGGATCTGAGGACATAACTAAATCTGAACAAAAGTTTATATCAGACATCTCCAGCATTTTTTCACGAAGTTTTTATCATTTAAAGTGGGTTTACATTTCATTTTTGATTTATTACTTGTTTCTTCACACTTTTCCAAGCTTGACAATGATTAACAAAATGAAAATCAAGCCTAAGCCATTTCATGTACATCACAGCTCAGTGTAAAGCAAATATCGTCACGATGGCCTCGGTGTGTGGGGGAGTGGGGTGGGGCGCAATGCACTCTTCGAAGTGTTTTGGGCAAGGAAACAAGTTAAAAAGGTAAAAGATATTTTCAAATCAATTTTACTAGCTAAATTCAACGTGTTCTTTATGATTAGGGTCTACTTTTATTCGCATAACTATTTCAAAGTTCTGCGCAAATCAATTTTCACTAACTTTTCAAAAGTAAGAGGTGCTCACTCAAGCGGAATTTTTTTTCGACAGTTATATCGTCATTTGCTTAAATGGATCTGTACCAATGTTAAAATGTGGAAAATCTTCAAGATATATTACAAATGTATAATTTTACAGGATTTTTTTCTAAGTGTTAAGACTCTGGCAGCGCCGATTTATAACCAGATGGCGCTGATTATTCTTGTCCGCGGCCCCGATTTAGATTTAGGTGGCGCTGATTATCCTTGATCGGCGCCGGTTAAGAACTCAGGCAGCGTCGATTTTTCTGTACCGGCGCCGATTTATAACCAGATGTATAATTTTACAGGATTTTTTTCTAAGTGTAAACTTTTTTTTGGATACGCACTGTAGTTTGTGGGTAATTGCGGTAATACAAAACTTAATTCTATTTTCTTGTTACAGAAAATAGATGTTCGTATTTGCACAGGATCCCAATATCTTACTAGATCGAGTCCTTTATTTTTAAAATAAAGAAGATTTAAAATGTCAGATATAAATACATTTCAAGCTGCAATCTTTATGTTCAAATACAAAACGGGATACTTCCCCATTCCTTTCAAAATATGTTCACACTCGACGACACCATCCACTCTTATCCAACACGAAACTCTGCAAAATTTCATTTAACAAATCCAAAACTAATCATAGCACATAAATCAATTCGGTGCAGATTTATGGAGTAATTCATCACCTGGCATGAAGTTATGCTCCACACTTAATTCATTCAAAGCTGTTCTGAAGAGAAATACACTGTTCAAGTATAATACCTAAAATCTCTGTGTGTTTCCTACCAACCGATAATACAACCCCCACCCCCGCACGTGCACTCTCAAACACTTGCACTTTCACTTTTATCAACATTATGATTACAATTTTCTCATTTGAATTTTTCTTTGCCTATCTACCTTTTTGGTGACGTTCCTGTTATTTTGTGCAATAAAAAATAAATTTGATTTGGCGCCCCTGTGTACTTTTCGTAAAATGGCGCTCCTCCCTCCACGCCAGGCAAATACAAGTACCTTAAAAGCATGTTGAACTATCTTATTACATAATCACATGTAAAAAGAGGGCAATTGAAGACCACTTTTTTAATGTGTTCATGAAGAAAAAAATCCATGAATATATGTAAGATTACTTTTTTTTAAATATCAAATGCGAGCGCGATTTTCTGTTTTCTGTTTTTAGCATTTGGGGGTTCAATTCAGTCTAACTTCTCACCAGAGCAGGCCCTACTAGAATATTGTGTGAACGGGAGTTGTTTTAGAATAGCCTTCAATAATAACCTCTTGGGAATACTGCAATCTCGAAGGCAATCGACCCAATCTTCTAATTAGTGGCGTAGCTGGGATTTATTCAGCAGGGGCGTATAGGGGGGAGGGGGCTTGCACTTTTGTAGAGGGCAACAAGATAAAAAATATAGAGGTTACAGTCCGAAATTTAAGAAAATCTGAGATTTTATTATTCTAACAAACACATTGAGGTATAAGACCTAAATAAATAATGCGAACGCGAGGAGCAATCTGATTTTTGTTATTAAGAAGTTGTTTTGATGAACACGATGCATATCTGATTTTTAAAAAATGAATACGAGCGCAAAGCGCGAGCTGAAAATTTTTATAATGATGAAATGAAAAGGACATTTTCAGTTTTTGGGTTAGAATATCTAAAAATTTTCAACTCGCCCTTCTCATTCGCATAAAAACTGTCAGAACTGGATGCGTATAAACTTCCCCCTTATTATCTTTTATCCTATTTGCAGACGATACTATCATTTTCATTCTTACCCAGAACTAGAATTGTAATACCTAATAAATGATGAATTATTTTAAGTATTTACTTGGTTCAAATGCAACAAATTGTCATTAAATATAAACAAAACACATTTTATGTACATTAAACATTACAATACACATGCAGTTAACGATGTACTAACGATAAAATAATATTGACAACGTAACCTTACAACAAAAACAACATTCAAAGTATTTAGGAGTAACTATTGATGAAAATTTATCCTGGAATAATCATTTACGTCAAATAACCACTTCCGTATCCAGAGGGGTTGGGATAATTTCCAAATTAAAATACTTATTACCCCCCAAAAAACAATATTTCTTCTTTATAATGTTTTGGTACTCCCTCACATATCCTATTGCAATATACAGTGCGTATCAAAAAAAAGTTGACACTTTGAAAAAGCCCTGGGAATTAAAAAATATACAACATGTGGGTAAATTTTTCACGTATAATCTTAGGTTTGGGTCTCATCTATCCAATGAAAGAAAAAGTTTTGACAGAATGTTACACTTGAGTGAGCACTGTCCATTTTTGTAAAGCTCGCAGAAATCTATTTGCGCAGAAATGCTCGTTTACACGCTGTGTCAAGGGAAAAGGGCGATATCAAATTTACCCTGCGAAACATTTCTCATACATTTCCCTTGCACTTTTAGTCAATTGAAATAAAACAGATACATTCAAGCCTTTTGTAACAATTTTGCCACCCAAATTGAAATTTCAACGCTTAGTAAGCACAACCTTTACCCTTTTTGTGCCAGCTGGATCTGAGGACATAACTAAATCTGAACAAAAGTTTATATCAGACATCTCCAGCATTTTTTCACGAAGTTTTTATCATTTAAAGTGGGTTTACATTTCATTTTTGATTTATTACTTGTTTCTTCACACTTTTCCAAGCTTGACAATGATTAACAAAATGAAAATCAAGCCTAAGCCATTTCATGTACATCACAGCTCAGTGTAAAGCAAATATCGTCACGATGGCCTCGGTGTGTGGGGGAGTGGGGTGGGGCGCAATGCACTCTTCGAAGTGTTTTGGGCAAGGAAACAAGTTAAAAAGGTAAAAGATATTTTCAAATCAATTTTACTAGCTAAATTCAACGTGTTCTTTATGATTAGGGTCTACTTTTATTCGCATAACTATTTCAAAGTTCTGCGCAAATCAATTTTCACTAACTTTTCAAAAGTAAGAGGTGCTCACTCAAGCGGAATTTTTTTTCGACAGTTATATCGTCATTTGCTTAAATGGATCTGTACCAATGTTAAAATGTGGAAAATCTTCAAGATATATTACAAATGTATAATTTTACAGGATTTTTTTCTAAGTGTTAAGACTCTGGCAGCGCCGATTTATAACCAGATGGCGCTGATTATTCTTGTCCGCGGCCCCGATTTAGATTTAGGTGGCGCTGATTATCCTTGATCGGCGCCGGTTAAGAACTCAGGCAGCGTCGATTTTTCTGTACCGGCGCCGATTTATAACCAGATGTATAATTTTACAGGATTTTTTTCTAAGTGTAAACTTTTTTTTGGATACGCACTGTAGTTTGTGGGTAATTGCGGTAATACAAAACTTAATTCTATTTTCTTGTTACAGAAAATAGATGTTCGTATTTGCACAGGATCCCAATATCTTACTAGATCGAGTCCTTTATTTTTAAAATAAAGAAGATTTAAAATGTCAGATATAAATACATTTCAAGCTGCAATCTTTATGTTCAAATACAAAACGGGATACTTCCCCATTCCTTTCAAAATATGTTCACACTCGACGACACCATCCACTCTTATCCAACACGAAACTCTGCAAAATTTCATTTAACAAATCCAAAACTAATCATAGCACATAAATCAATTCGGTGCAGATTTATGGAGTAATTCATCACCTGGCATGAAGTTATGCTCCACACTTAATTCATTCAAAGCTGTTCTGAAGAGAAATACACTGTTCAAGTATAATACCTAAAATCTCTGTGTGTTTCCTACCAACCGATAATACAACCCCCACCCCCGCACGTGCACTCTCAAACACTTGCACTTTCACTTTTATCAACATTATGATTACAATTTTCTCATTTGAATTTTTCTTTGCCTATCTACCTTTTTGGTGACGTTCCTGTTATTTTGTGCAATAAAAAATAAATTTGATTTGGCGCCCCTGTGTACTTTTCGTAAAATGGCGCTCCTCCCTCCACGCCAGGCAAATACAAGTACCTTAAAAGCATGTTGAACTATCTTATTACATAATCACATGTAAAAAGAGGGCAATTGAAGACCACTTTTTTAATGTGTTCATGAAGAAAAAAATCCATGAATATATGTAAGATTACTTTTTTTAAAATATCAAATGCGAGCGCGATTTTCTGTTTTCTGTTTTTAGCATTTGGGGGTTCAATTCAGTCTAACTTCTCACCAGAGCAGGCCCTACTAGAATATTGTGTGAACGGGAGTTGTAATTTCTTTGAGTTATTTTAGAATAGCCTTCAATAATAACCTCTTGGGAATACTGCAATCTCGAAGGCAATCGACCCAATCTTCTAATTAGTGGCGTAGCTGGGATTTATTCAGCAGGGGCGTATAGGGGGGAGGGGGCTTGCACTTTTGTAGAGGGCAACAAGATAAAAAATATAGAGGTTACAGTCCGAAATTTAAGAAAATCTGAGATTTTATTATTCTAACAAACACATTGAGGTATAAGACCTAAATAAATAATGCGAACGCGAGGAGCAATCTGATTTTTGTTATTAAGAAGTTGTTTTGATGAACACGATGCATATCTGATTTTTAAAAAATGAATACGAGCGCAAAGCGCGAGCTGAAAATTTTTATAATGATGAAATGAAAAGGACATTTTCAGTTTTTGGGTTAGAATATCTAAAAATTTTCAACTCGCCCTTCTCATTCGCATAAAAACTGTCAGAACTGGATGCGTATAAACTTCCCCCTTATTATCTTTTATCCTATTTGCAGACGATACTATCATTTTCATTCTTACCCAGAACTAGAATTGTAATACCTAATAAATGATGAATTATTTTAAGTATTTACTTGGTTCAAATGCAACAAATTGTCATTAAATATAAACAAAACACATTTTATGTACATTAAACATTACAATACACATGCAGTTAACGATGTACTAACGATAAAATAATATTGACAACGTAACCTTACAACAAAAACAACATTCAAAGTATTTAGGAGTAACTATTGATGAAAATTTATCCTGGAATAATCATTTACGTCAAATAACCACTTCCGTATCCAGAGGGGTTGGGATAATTTCCAAATTAAAATACTTATTACCCCCCAAAAAACAATATTTCTTCTTTATAATGTTTTGGTACTCCCTCACATATCATATTGCAATATACAGTGCGTATCAAAAAAAAGTTGACACTTTGAAAAAGCCCTGGGAATTAAAAAATATACAACATGTGGGTAAATTTTTCACGTATAATCTTAGGTTTGGGTCTCATCTATCCAATGAAAGAAAAAGTTTTGACAGAATGTTACACTTGAGTGAGCACTGTCCATTTTTGTAAAGCTCGCAGAAATCTATTTGCGCAGAAATGCTCGTTTACACGCTGTGTCAAGGGAAAAGGGCGATATCAAATTTACCCTGCGAAACATTTCTCATACATTTCCCTTGCACTTTTAGTCAATTGAAATAAAACAGATACATTCAAGCCTTTTGTAACAATTTTGCCACCCAAATTGAAATTTCAACGCTTAGTAAGCACAACCTTTACCCTTTTTGTGCCAGCTGGATCTGAGGACATAACTAAATCTGAACAAAAGTTTATATCAGACATCTCCAGCATTTTTTCACGAAGTTTTTATCATTTAAAGTGGGTTTACATTTCATTTTTGATTTATTACTTGTTTCTTCACACTTTTCCAAGCTTGACAATGATTAACAAAATGAAAATCAAGCCTAAGCCATTTCATGTACATCACAGCTCAGTGTAAAGCAAATATCGTCACGATGGCCTCGGTGTGTGGGGGAGTGGGGTGGGGCGCAATGCACTCTTCGAAGTGTTTTGGGCAAGGAAACAAGTTAAAAAGGTAAAAGATATTTTCAAATCAATTTTACTAGCTAAATTCAACGTGTTCTTTATGATTAGGGTCTACTTTTATTCGCATAACTATTTCAAAGTTCTGCGCAAATCAATTTTCACTAACTTTTCAAAAGTAAGAGGTGCTCACTCAAGCGGAATTTTTTTTCGACAGTTATATCGTCATTTGCTTAAATGGATCTGTACCAATGTTAAAATGTGGAAAATCTTCAAGATATATTACAAATGTATAATTTTACAGGATTTTTTTCTAAGTGTTAAGACTCTGGCAGCGCCGATTTATAACCAGATGGCGCTGATTATTCTTGTCCGCGGCCCCGATTTAGATTTAGGTGGCGCTGATTATCCTTGATCGGCGCCGGTTAAGAACTCAGGCAGCGTCGATTTTTCTGTACCGGCGCCGATTTATAACCAGATGTATAATTTTACAGGATTTTTTTCTAAGTGTAAACTTTTTTTTGGATACGCACTGTAGTTTGTGGGTAATTGCGGTAATACAAAACTTAATTCTATTTTCTTGTTACAGAAAATAGATGTTCGTATTTGCACAGGATCCCAATATCTTACTAGATCGAGTCCTTTATTTTTAAAATAAAGAAGATTTAAAATGTCAGATATAAATACATTTCAAGCTGCAATCTTTATGTTCAAATACAAAACGGGATACTTCCCCATTCCTTTCAAAATATGTTCACACTCGACGACACCATCCACTCTTATCCAACACGAAACTCTGCAAAATTTCATTTAACAAATCCAAAACTAATCATAGCACATAAATCAATTCGGTGCAGATTTATGGAGTAATTCATCACCTGGCATAAAGTTATGCTCCACACTTAATTCATTCAAAGCTGTTCTGAAGAGAAATACACTGTTCAAGTATAATACCTAAAATCTCTGTGTGTTTCCTACCAACCGATAATACAACCCCCACCCCCGCACGTGCACTCTCAAACACTTGCACTTTCACTTTTATCAACATTATGATTACAATTTTCTCATTTGAATTTTTCTTTGCCTATCTACCTTTTTGGTGACGTTCCTGTTATTTTGTGCAATAAAAAATAAATTTGATTTGGCGCCCCTGTGTACTTTTCGTAAAATGGCGCTCCTCCCTCCACGCCAGGCAAATACAAGTACCTTAAAAGCATGTTGAACTATCTTATTACATAATCACATGTAAAAAGAGGGCAATTGAAGACCACTTTTTTAATGTGTTCATGAAGAAAAAAATCCATGAATATATGTAAGATTACTTTTTTTAAAATATCAAATGCGAGCGCGATTTTCTGTTTTCTGTTTTTAGCATTTGGGGGTTCAATTCAGTCTAACTTCTCACCAGAGCAGGCCCTACTAGAATATTGTGTGAACGGGAGTTGTAATTTCTTTGAGTTATTTTAGAATAGCCTTCAATAATAACCTCTTGGGAATACTGCAATCTCGAAGGCAATCGACCCAATCTTCTAATTAGTGGCGTAGCTGGGATTTATTCAGCAGGGGCGTATAGGGGGGAGGGGGCTTGCACTTTTGTAGAGGGCAACAAGATAAAAAATATAGAGGTTACAGTCCGAAATTTAAGAAAATCTGAGATTTTATTATTCTAACAAACACATTGAGGTATAAGACCTAAATAAATAATGCGAACGCGAGGAGCAATCTGATTTTTGTTATTAAGAAGTTGTTTTGATGAACACGATGCATATCTGATTTTTAAAAAATGAATACGAGCGCAAAGCGCGAGCTGAAAATTTTTATAATGATGAAATGAAAAGGACATTTTCAGTTTTTGGGTTAGAATATCTAAAAATTTTCAACTCGCCCTTCTCATTCGCATAAAAACTGTCAGAACTGGATGCGTATAAACTTCCCCCTTATTATCTTTTATCCTATTTGCAGACGATACTATCATTTTCATTCTTACCCAGAACTAGAATTGTAATACCTAATAAATGATGAATTATTTTAAGTATTTACTTGGTTCAAATGCAACAAATTGTCATTAAATATAAACAAAACACATTTTATGTACATTAAACATTACAATACACATGCAGTTAACGATGTACTAACGATAAAATAATATTGACAACGTAACCTTACAACAAAAACAACATTCAAAGTATTTAGGAGTAACTATTGATGAAAATTTATCCTGGAATAATCATTTACGTCAAATAACCACTTCCGTATCCAGAGGGGTTGGGATAATTTCCAAATTAAAATACTTATTACCCCCCAAAAAACAATATTTCTTCTTTATAATGTTTTGGTACTCCCTCACATATCATATTGCAATATACAGTGCGTATCAAAAAAAAGTTGACACTTTGAAAAAGCCCTGGGAATTAAAAAATATACAACATGTGGGTAAATTTTTCACGTATAATCTTAGGTTTGGGTCTCATCTATCCAATGAAAGAAAAAGTTTTGACAGAATGTTACACTTGAGTGAGCACTGTCCATTTTTGTAAAGCTCGCAGAAATCTATTTGCGCAGAAATGCTCGTTTACACGCTGTGTCAAGGGAAAAGGGCGATATCAAATTTACCCTGCGAAACATTTCTCATACATTTCCCTTGCACTTTTAGTCAATTGAAATAAAACAGATACATTCAAGCCTTTTGTAACAATTTTGCCACCCAAATTGAAATTTCAACGCTTAGTAAGCACAACCTTTACCCTTTTTGTGCCAGCTGGATCTGAGGACATAACTAAATCTGAACAAAAGTTTATATCAGACATCTCCAGCATTTTTTCACGAAGTTTTTATCATTTAAAGTGGGTTTACATTTCATTTTTGATTTATTACTTGTTTCTTCACACTTTTCCAAGCTTGACAATGATTAACAAAATGAAAATCAAGCCTAAGCCATTTCATGTACATCACAGCTCAGTGTAAAGCAAATATCGTCACGATGGCCTCGGTGTGTGGGGGAGTGGGGTGGGGCGCAATGCACTCTTCGAAGTGTTTTGGGCAAGGAAACAAGTTAAAAAGGTAAAAGATATTTTCAAATCAATTTTACTAGCTAAATTCAACGTGTTCTTTATGATTAGGGTCTACTTTTATTCGCATAACTATTTCAAAGTTCTGCGCAAATCAATTTTCACTAACTTTTCAAAAGTAAGAGGTGCTCACTCAAGCGGAATTTTTTTTCGACAGTTATATCGTCATTTGCTTAAATGGATCTGTACCAATGTTAAAATGTGGAAAATCTTCAAGATATATTACAAATGTATAATTTTACAGGATTTTTTTCTAAGTGTTAAGACTCTGGCAGCGCCGATTTATAACCAGATGGCGCTGATTATTCTTGTCCGCGGCCCCGATTTAGATTTAGGTGGCGCTGATTATCCTTGATCGGCGCCGGTTAAGAACTCAGGCAGCGTCGATTTTTCTGTACCGGCGCCGATTTATAACCAGATGTATAATTTTACAGGATTTTTTTCTAAGTGTAAACTTTTTTTTGGATACGCACTGTAGTTTGTGGGTAATTGCGGTAATACAAAACTTAATTCTATTTTCTTGTTACAGAAAATAGATGTTCGTATTTGCACAGGATCCCAATATCTTACTAGATCGAGTCCTTTATTTTTAAAATAAAGAAGATTTAAAATGTCAGATATAAATACATTTCAAGCTGCAATCTTTATGTTCAAATACAAAACGGGATACTTCCCCATTCCTTTCAAAATATGTTCACACTCGACGACACCATCCACTCTTATCCAACACGAAACTCTGCAAAATTTCATTTAACAAATCCAAAACTAATCATAGCACATAAATCAATTCGGTGCAGATTTATGGAGTAATTCATCACCTGGCATGAAGTTATGCTCCACACTTAATTCATTCAAAGCTGTTCTGAAGAGAAATACACTGTTCAAGTATAATACCTAAAATCTCTGTGTGTTTCCTACCAACCGATAATACAACCCCCACCCCCGCACGTGCACTCTCAAACACTTGCACTTTCACTTTTATCAACATTATGATTACAATTTTCTCATTTGAATTTTTCTTTGCCTATCTACCTTTTTGGTGACGTTCCTGTTATTTTGTGCAATAAAAAATAAATTTGATTTGGCGCCCCTGTGTACTTTTCGTAAAATGGCGCTCCTCCCTCCACGCCAGGCAAATACAAGTACCTTAAAAGCATGTTGAACTATCTTATTACATAATCACATGTAAAAAGAGGGCAATTGAAGACCACTTTTTTAATGTGTTCATGAAGAAAAAAATCCATGAATATATGTAAGATTACTTTTTTTTAAATATCAAATGCGAGCGCGATTTTCTGTTTTCTGTTTTTAGCATTTGGGGGTTCAATTCAGTCTAACTTCTCACCAGAGCAGGCCCTACTAGAATATTGTGTGAACGGGAGTTGTAATTTCTTTGAGTTATTTTAGAATAGCCTTCAATAATAACCTCTTGGGAATACTGCAATCTCGAAGGCAATCGACCCAATCTTCTAATTAGTGGCGTAGCTGGGATTTATTCAGCAGGGGCGTATAGGGGGGAGGGGGCTTGCACTTTTGTAGAGGGCAACAAGATAAAAAATATAGAGGTTACAGTCCGAAATTTAAGAAAATCTGAGATTTTATTATTCTAACAAACACATTGAGGTATAAGACCTAAATAAATAATGCGAACGCGAGGAGCAATCTGATTTTTGTTATTAAGAAGTTGTTTTGATGAACACGATGCATATCTGATTTTTAAAAAATGAATACGAGCGCAAAGCGCGAGCTGAAAATTTTTATAATGATGAAATGAAAAGGACATTTTCAGTTTTTGGGTTAGAATATCTAAAAATTTTCAACTCGCCCTTCTCATTCGCATAAAAACTGTCAGAACTGGATGCGTATAAACTTCCCCCTTATTATCTTTTATCCTATTTGCAGACGATACTATAATTTTCATTCTTACCCAGAACTAGAATTGTAATACCTAATAAATGATGAATTATTTTAAGTATTTACTTGGTTCAAATGCAACAAATTGTCATTAAATATAAACAAAACACATTTTATGTACATTAAACATTACAATACACATGCAGTTAACGATGTACTAACGATAAAATAATATTGACAACGTAACCTTACAACAAAAACAACATTCAAAGTATTTAGGAGTAACTATTGATGAAAATTTATCCTGGAATAATCATTTACGTCAAATAACCACTTCCGTATCCAGAGGGGTTGGGATAATTTCCAAATTAAAATACTTATTACCCCCCAAAAAACAATATTTCTTCTTTATAATGTTTTGGTACTCCCTCACATATCATATTGCAATATACAGTGCGTATCAAAAAAAAGTTGACACTTTGAAAAAGCCCTGGGAATTAAAAAATATACAACATGTGGGTAAATTTTTCACGTATAATCTTAGGTTTGGGTCTCATCTATCCAATGAAAGAAAAAGTTTTGACAGAATGTTACACTTGAGTGAGCACTGTCCATTTTTGTAAAGCTCGCAGAAATCTATTTGCGCAGAAATGCTCGTTTACACGCTGTGTCAAGGGAAAAGGGCGATATCAAATTTACCCTGCGAAACATTTCTCATACATTTCCCTTGCACTTTTAGTCAATTGAAATAAAACAGATACATTCAAGCCTTTTGTAACAATTTTGCCACCCAAATTGAAATTTCAACGCTTAGTAAGCACAACCTTTACCCTTTTTGTGCCAGCTGGATCTGAGGACATAACTAAATCTGAACAAAAGTTTATATCAGACATCTCCAGCATTTTTTCACGAAGTTTTTATCATTTAAAGTGGGTTTACATTTCATTTTTGATTTATTACTTGTTTCTTCACACTTTTCCAAGCTTGACAATGATTAACAAAATGAAAATCAAGCCTAAGCCATTTCATGTACATCACAGCTCAGTGTAAAGCAAATATCGTCACGATGGCCTCGGTGTGTGGGGGAGTGGGGTGGGGCGCAATGCACTCTTCGAAGTGTTTTGGGCAAGGAAACAAGTTAAAAAGGTAAAAGATATTTTCAAATCAATTTTACTAGCTAAATTCAACGTGTTCTTTATGATTAGGGTCTACTTTTATTCGCATAACTATTTCAAAGTTCTGCGCAAATCAATTTTCACTAACTTTTCAAAAGTAAGAGGTGCTCACTCAAGCGGAATTTTTTTTCGACAGTTATATCGTCATTTGCTTAAATGGATCTGTACCAATGTTAAAATGTGGAAAATCTTCAAGATATATTACAAATGTATAATTTTACAGGATTTTTTTCTAAGTGTTAAGACTCTGGCAGCGCCGATTTATAACCAGATGGCGCTGATTATTCTTGTCCGCGGCCCCGATTTAGATTTAGGTGGCGCTGATTATCCTTGATCGGCGCCGGTTAAGAACTCAGGCAGCGTCGATTTTTCTGTACCGGCGCCGATTTATAACCAGATGTATAATTTTACAGGATTTTTTTCTAAGTGTAAACTTTTTTTTGGATACGCACTGTAGTTTGTGGGTAATTGCGGTAATACAAAACTTAATTCTATTTTCTTGTTACAGAAAATAGATGTTCGTATTTGCACAGGATCCCAATATCTTACTAGATCGAGTCCTTTATTTTTAAAATAAAGAAGATTTAAAATGTCAGATATAAATACATTTCAAGCTGCAATCTTTATGTTCAAATACAAAACGGGATACTTCCCCATTCCTTTCAAAATATGTTCACACTCGACGACACCATCCACTCTTATCCAACACGAAACTCTGCAAAATTTCATTTAACAAATCCAAAACTAATCATAGCACATAAATCAATTCGGTGCAGATTTATGGAGTAATTCATCACCTGGCATGAAGTTATGCTCCACACTTAATTCATTCAAAGCTGTTCTGAAGAGAAATACACTGTTCAAGTATAATACCTAAAATCTCTGTGTGTTTCCTACCAACCGATAATACAACCCCCACCCCCGCACGTGCACTCTCAAACACTTGCACTTTCACTTTTATCAACATTATGATTACAATTTTCTCATTTGAATTTTTCTTTGCCTATCTACCTTTTTGGTGACGTTCCTGTTATTTTGTGCAATAAAAAATAAATTTGATTTGGCGCCCCTGTGTACTTTTCGTAAAATGGCGCTCCTCCCTCCACGCCAGGCAAATACAAGTACCTTAAAAGCATGTTGAACTATCTTATTACATAATCACATGTAAAAAGAGGGCAATTGAAGACCACTTTTTTAATGTGTTCATGAAGAAAAAAATCCATGAATATATGTAAGATTACTTTTTTTAAAATATCAAATGCGAGCGCGATTTTCTGTTTTCTGTTTTTAGCATTTGGGGGTTCAATTCAGTCTAACTTCTCACCAGAGCAGGCCCTACTAGAATATTGTGTGAACGGGAGTTGTAATTTCTTTGAGTTATTTTAGAATAGCCTTCAATAATAACCTCTTGGGAATACTGCAATCTCGAAGGCAATCGACCCAATCTTCTAATTAGTGGCGTAGCTGGGATTTATTCAGCAGGGGCGTATAGGGGGGAGGGGGCTTGCACTTTTGTAGAGGGCAACAAGATAAAAAATATAGAGGTTACAGTCCGAAATTTAAGAAAATCTGAGATTTTATTATTCTAACAAACACATTGAGGTATAAGACCTAAATAAATAATGCGAACGCGAGGAGCAATCTGATTTTTGTTATTAAGAAGTTGTTTTGATGAACACGATGCATATCTGATTTTTAAAAAATGAATACGAGCGCAAAGCGCGAGCTGAAAATTTTTATAATGATGAAATGAAAAGGACATTTTCAGTTTTTGGGTTAGAATATCTAAAAATTTTCAACTCGCCCTTCTCATTCGCATAAAAACTGTCAGAACTGGATGCGTATAAACTTCCCCCTTATTATCTTTTATCCTATTTGCAGACGATACTATCATTTTCATTCTTACCCAGAACTAGAATTGTAATACCTAATAAATGATGAATTATTTTAAGTATTTACTTGGTTCAAATGCAACAAATTGTCATTAAATATAAACAAAACACATTTTATGTACATTAAACATTACAATACACATGCAGTTAACGATGTACTAACGATAAAATAATATTGACAACGTAACCTTACAACAAAAACAACATTCAAAGTATTTAGGAGTAACTATTGATGAAAATTTATCCTGGAATAATCATTTACGTCAAATAACCACTTCCGTATCCAGAGGGGTTGGGATAATTTCCAAATTAAAATACTTATTACCCCCCAAAAAACAATATTTCTTCTTTATAATGTTTTGGTACTCCCTCACATATCATATTGCAATATACAGTGCGTATCAAAAAAAAGTTGACACTTTGAAAAAGCCCTGGGAATTAAAAAATATACAACATGTGGGTAAATTTTTCACGTATAATCTTAGGTTTGGGTCTCATCTATCCAATGAAAGAAAAAGTTTTGACAGAATGTTACACTTGAGTGAGCACTGTCCATTTTTGTAAAGCTCGCAGAAATCTATTTGCGCAGAAATGCTCGTTTACACGCTGTGTCAAGGGAAAAGGGCGATATCAAATTTACCCTGCGAAACATTTCTCATACATTTCCCTTGCACTTTTAGTCAATTGAAATAAAACAGATACATTCAAGCCTTTTGTAACAATTTTGCCACCCAAATTGAAATTTCAACGCTTAGTAAGCACAACCTTTACCCTTTTTGTGCCAGCTGGATCTGAGGACATAACTAAATCTGAACAAAAGTTTATATCAGACATCTCCAGCATTTTTTCACGAAGTTTTTATCATTTAAAGTGGGTTTACATTTCATTTTTGATTTATTACTTGTTTCTTCACACTTTTCCAAGCTTGACAATGATTAACAAAATGAAAATCAAGCCTAAGCCATTTCATGTACATCACAGCTCAGTGTAAAGCAAATATCGTCACGATGGCCTCGGTGTGTGGGGGAGTGGGGTGGGGCGCAATGCACTCTTCGAAGTGTTTTGGGCAAGGAAACAAGTTAAAAAGGTAAAAGATATTTTCAAATCAATTTTACTAGCTAAAGTCAACGTGTTCTTTATGATTAGGGTCTACTTTTATTCGCATAACTATTTCAAAGTTCTGCGCAAATCAATTTTCACTAACTTTTCAAAAGTAAGAGGTGCTCACTCAAGCGGAATTTTTTTTCGACAGTTATATCGTCATTTGCTTAAATGGATCTGTACCAATGTTAAAATGTGGAAAATCTTCAAGATATATTACAAATGTATAATTTTACAGGATTTTTTTCTAAGTGTTAAGACTCTGGCAGCGCCGATTTATAACCAGATGGCGCTGATTATTCTTGTCCGCGGCCCCGATTTAGATTTAGGTGGCGCTGATTATCCTTGATCGGCGCCGGTTAAGAACTCAGGCAGCGTCGATTTTTCTGTACCGGCGCCGATTTATAACCAGATGTATAATTTTACAGGATTTCTTTCTAAGTGTAAACTTTTTTTTGGATACGCACTGTAGTTTGTGGGTAATTGCGGTAATACAAAACTTAATTCTATTTTCTTGTTACAGAAAATAGATGTTCGTATTTGCACAGGATCCCAATATCTTACTAGATCGAGTCCTTTATTTTTAAAATAAAGAAGATTTAAAATGTCAGATATAAATACATTTCAAGCTGCAATCTTTATGTTCAAATACAAAACGGGATACTTCCCCATTCCTTTCAAAATATGTTCACACTCGACGACACCATCCACTCTTATCCAACACGAAACTCTGCAAAATTTCATTTAACAAATCCAAAACTAATCATAGCACATAAATCAATTCGGTGCAGATTTATGGAGTAATTCATCACCTGGCATGAAGTTATGCTCCACACTTAATTCATTCAAAGCTGTTCTGAAGAGAAATACACTGTTCAAGTATAATACCTAAAATCTCTGTGTGTTTCCTACCAACCGATAATACAACCCCCACCCCCGCACGTGCACTCTCAAACACTTGCACTTTCACTTTTATCAACATTATGATTACAATTTTCTCATTTGAATTTTTCTTTGCCTATCTACCTTTTTGGTGACGTTCCTGTTATTTTGTGCAATAAAAGATAAGTCTCTTTTATTGCACTGTTCGTCTGGTTTTCTTTCCCCTTAAAAACCTTTCGAGGCCTCGATCAATTTCAAGCTCTAAGCTTAAGATGGAAGTCTTCCACATTTCGAAATGTATTATATCGATACAATTGTTTATGCTCTATGTTTCAATAATTAAAAAAGAAAGAAATTTATCAGGTATGATATTCCAATTAGAATGTTAAAAATGCATGTATGCATATTCATTATGTCATTTGCTTATTGTACGTTATGCTGAGAAAAAAATGATAACACTTGTTTACTTTTGATATCGGACTGTGGAAAAGTGACTGGTGGAAATGAACGCATACATTCGTAATTCCGAAGCTTCGTTTTTCCGAAGGTTCGGATATTCCGAAGGTTCGTTATTCCGAAGGTTCGTATTTCCGAAGGTTCGTAATTCCGAAGGTTCGTTAGTCCGAAGGTTCGTTATTCCGAAGGTTCGTATTTCCGAAGGTTCGTAATTCCGAAGGTTCGTTAGTCCGAAAACGAAATGAGGTTCGTAATTCCGAAGGTTCGTTAATCCGAAAACGAAATGAGGTTCGTATTTCCGAAGGTTCGTTAGTCCGAAAACGAAATGATTAACGAACCTGATTTCGTTTTCGGACTAACGAACCTTCGGAATAACGCCACAAATGTTCGGATTAACGAACCCTTTTACGTTTTCGGATTAACGATCATCGAGGTATAGGCAATTTACGTGTTTCGGAATTACGAATCTTCGGAATAAAGAACCTTCGGAATTACGAAGTGTAACCGGAAATGAATAAATCAAATCAAATCAGAATGGTCACTTGACATTTGATCCGGGGACAATTGCTCCGGGCTTTATTTCGTCTAAGATACAGGGTTAGGGTTGCAATAGGGTTTTATTTTAGGGTTTAGGATTAAGTTTAGAAAATCCACTGGGATGAAGTTGGTCATTCCATTAATGCGAGTAATTTACAGCGGAGCAATTGCCGCCGGAGCGAATGTCATGGAACCCATACAATATATTTACATACTCCCATCACCGCTTTGGCTTATTGGACTACACGCAGTTTGTCAACTATACTTATGTAGTCTAATACAGCATGGACCAATCTCATTTCATCTACTATTAATTTGTTCCAATTTCCGTTTGGTCTACACCTCACTGGCGTAAATCCTGGGGGGATGGGGGGGATATATATTCCCCTCACTTTTCGAGGAGGGGGGGGGGGGGGGATGGCCTGTACAACCATCCCCCCCACTTTTTACGAAAGAAATGAAAAAAAAATCACAAGAGATAATTGTTTTATTGGTGAAAATTCTTCCTGAAATACAATATTATTGAATCATAAAATGCAAATAAAGAGCCAGTTCACCATTTCCAAACGAAATACTTATGTCCTTATTATAACATTGAAGAGAAACTCCCGTTTCTTCCAATTCATCAATGTTGGGGTCTTTGGGAAGGGATTAAGATGGAATGTCAATTCTTTTTTAATGTAATCTCTAATAAAACCATTAAACCATGGTAATAGCTCTATGATTAAACCATCATGGGGTAAAAAAGATAATAATATTGGAGGGGTATTTGCCATATGGACATACAGTGGCGTAACTACGGGGGGGGGGGGGGGCATCGGCTGACCAAAAAAAAAGGGGGAAAAGGGGAAAAGGAGAAAAGAGGGAGAAAGGAAGAGAAGCGTATAGTGGGAAAGAAGAAAATATTATTCATTATAATGTTATATTATAATTATGTTATGTTACATTACATAAGAAACATTTTTATCATAACTTCATGAAACATAATTTGCCCAGGGCCTACGTCTTCATTGTTCCTGGTGCTTGCATTGTCTGTTAATGAGATATATAATCCTGTTGTACTGAAACATCCCGTTTTCAAGTCAATATAAACCAAATATATTTCCTAGCACTTGAGTTATCATTTTTTTATGTAGTGACATATGCTTCTTTTTCATGACTCAAAAAGTGATTGCCCCATGTTAAGGTCGTCGTATATATGAAACATTTCTTGTCCGTGATTACGTTCGCATTAGTGGATTGGTGAGATATGTCTGCTCTTCATGAATTCCTAAAATCAGTCCTTAAAATGTCCCTTCTGATCTGAATATCAAAAATTTTCAGCTCGCGCTTCGCGCTCGCATCATTTGGATATTGAAATACGTATGGTCCTAGTTAATTCCTACAAAGAAACCTTAGAATGCCCCACTTCCGGTCTAAATTATCTAAATTTTCAGCTCGCGCTTTGCGCTCGCATTATTTGATTAGTGAGATGCGTATGATAATCATGATTGCAATGACTACAAAAAGTGTTTCATGTGTTCAGATGTAATTCTTATAAACCAGCAAGCGCTTGGCACTCGCATTAGATGACTATGGTGAGATATGCATACTCTTAATGGATTCCTAAAATATATTCCTCAAAATCTCGCTTTTTGGGGTCAAAATATACGAAAACTTCAGCTCGCGCTTCGCGCTCGTATTGTTTAGCGAGACAGGTACCTATCATGATTACACAAACTTGATTATAATGTCTCTTTTTAGATGTGAATATAAAAAAAATTCAGCTCGCGCTTCGCGCTCGCATTATTTGATCAGTGAGATGCATATCCGTTTAATGACATTGTCCAGAAAATGTCTCTATTAGGTCAGTATAACTGGCAACTGAGCGCGCTCACTCAGTGATTCAAACATTTTGCTGGTGCCCCCCTCCCCAATGCCGTGACCCACGGTACGCCACTGTGGACATATCAATGACAATTCCTTGCATATCTAAAAACATGATTGCAAAAAAAAAGCCAAAATATTTCAGTCATCCCCCCCCACCCATCAACACGGATTTACGCCAGTGCTACACCTCATTAGATTTAATACCGTCTTATTATATTCTAGATTTAGATTTAGATTGAGATTTTATTTCCGTTCAACAAAATAAAGTATAATCGAAGTTAGAGTACATATTCAAAATAATACAGACAGTTCAATGACATTTCGTAACAAATATTGAAAATAAATTAACTGACTTGCCAAGAAAAGCAAAGCTTGTATAAAAGGCAAGTCCCTAAACTTAGTTTAAATACTGATTAACAAAACTATATACAATAATGGAGACGGACGGAGACGAGTTTAAAATAAGTACATAAATATGAAAATAAAGCGAATAAGCGTCGACAAACGTTAGAGAAAGTAATTCAAATAATGACAATGATAACAGCAATAAAAATAATAATGATATATTAAATGATATATTCGACACAGTAAGAAACGCTTTTTAACTTTTTATAAAACATTGTTTACTACATGAACCTTACAGGAGTTGTTACCGTGCTTGATTTATGAGAATCAAATATTAAAAATTCAACTTTGTTTTTTTTAAGATTTTAAACAGTTATTTAAACCATTAAAAACTTCTGTAAGGTTCATGAAAAATGAACAGCGTTTTTAATGAGTAATGATAAGCATATTAAGTAGTGTTAGACAAAGTGGTATGTTAGACGGAATGGGTATATCCTAACTAGAAATTATGAATGGGCTAAATGATAATTAGACCAAATTGTTAGTGGACGAACGGGTTGAAGACGAAGTGAGTGTAGACCAGTTATCAATTCACCACCGCTTTTTATGCTCTATTTGGATACGAAGCGCTATACCATCCACACATTTGGAGACCAGAATTGCATTTTTTATCTTCTCTCTTTTTTTTTTTTAACAATAATTTATGCATGTCTTTCTAGTGTTGTTCCAAAGTCACTCCTCACTTTGACGGACACGGTATTAAGGCTGCGATTTTGATACAGAGAAATTCATCCTAAGATTGTGATTTTCAACTCAACTTTTTAAATGCCCGGCTCAGACCATAGTCAAACTCAGTGCTAAAATTATGGACACTGAAGACGTCAAAATTTCGTTTACTTTGTACATTTCTGATTTCTCAGTGCTGTATTCTTTCTTTGTGTTTTAGCAGTGGAGAATGAATTGGGCATTATTATTATTATTATTATTATTATTTTTTTTTTTTTTGGGGGGGGGGCTATCCATAGTTCAATCACAACTATAGACCAGATTACAATGAAACACCAGTTCTGAATCCGGACGAAGGTTCAAGATGCTATATATATATATATATATGTTCTTTTCCGAGTCAATAGATCATTTCAATCCATCAAATCATTTTTATTCATTTTATGATTTACAATCATTAATATCAAGATAATAAGAAAAATATTTGGGGAAAGTATTTAATAATAAGTATCAACGTTAATAAATTATTTTTGACAAGTTTGCAATTTGAGATATCAACTTTTTAATTTCAACACATCCTCGTCCAAGCGATCTCATCAACCGACAAAGACTCACACGTCACACCTCCCCCACTCTCTCCATTTTCTTCTTTCTCTCTTCCCTCTATTCCCCTCTCTCTCTTTCTTCTCCTTCTCCCTTTACTGCATGGAAGAAGGTGAAAAAAGGATTTTATAATGTCTAACCAATAATGTACCATGCATTGATCTATATCTATAATTATATCATAGAGGTATTGGAATTATCAGGGCATACTACATACTACCGGTGCTTTACAATGCCAAACGTCAACATCATTATACACCAAAGTAGCTTTATGTGCTGCCAATAGTGGACCAATAATCCGATATCATTTATTTTTTCTTAAATTTTCGCCTTTCCTCCATCCTTAAAAAAAAAAAAAATATATATATATAGGCCTAAAGGGCAAACGGCAGTTTTCACCCGCCCCTTCCCTTGTAGTCGTAGATCCGCCCCTCTTGGATCGCTCTTTGAGCCGTCTTCGAGGGAATGTAGCAGGCTGATGAAATTATATCGCCATGGCAACTCAAAAGTTACTGCTAAATCACGAGTGAAAGTCCATTACTCTTTTCAAATGGGCTTGGGGTTACTATAAACCCTCCCCCGGAAAAAGCTCCACAACCAATAAAAAAAAGATGAAGAAAAGGAAGAAAGAAGGGTGAATCATCATTTCATTCCATGAATATTAATGGCAAGATTGGATTTTCGTTTAAAAAAAGTAAATAATTTCTAATTCGATGTCTAAAAAATTATTCAAAATATTTGTCACTGAACCCTGATCTCCGTCTGCCATGTTGACTGCTTCTGAGGTTATTGTAAGAAATAGCCTAATAAGCCAATCATTCGATGAGAAACATGTTAATGCACTTAATATGCAATTCTTTACATCGGTTAAACTGTTTGTACATTGAAAACTAATACATTTTGTAATAACTAGTGCTGACAATCTTTCTTGAAGATATAAATAGCGCTGGTAGTGCAGAGAGCGAGTGTGACAGGTGACATCACACTGAGGCCTACCAGATTCCCCGATGCCACATGAAGCACAAAGGAGTCTCTGGGTGAACCGTCGCATAGGTTGAAGCTCCGAAGGCACACGGATAAACCATCGAGTTCTTGCTGTGAACTTGCGACATAAAGAATATCACTTTCTTTGTCTACTGCCACTCGGCGTTCTTGATGGTCATCCGTCTCCAGTTTCCAGATGATTGAACCGTCGTGTAATGACAAGACAACAACTTTGGTCTCAGATCGGACAACACAGCATTGACATCCGATGTGGATATCAAATGGGGACAGTCCTGTGTTGAAGGTACGGAGTGGACGTCCTCCATAGAAAGGGTAGGCACTGATGTTGCCTGACCTTGTAAGGATGTAGATGTTGTTTTCATCGGTATCAAGACACCATGGGGTACCGATAGTCAAAAACCTGACATCAGTGATAATTCCGTCAGGGTTGTACACTACTATACGACTATCCCTGTACAGCATCACGGTGCCGATGTTCTGCAGAAAAGAAATACACGCTGACCTGGCACTGTACCTTGGTAGAAAGTCTGTATGCCCTTGATCACCTAGAAACATTTCCGTTGCTGGATCGTCCCAGTATCCAACAACTACAGATTCTGGTGATCGAGTTGCCAAACAGGTTGGAGCCGAGTAGGGGCACTTGATAAGCTTGATCATTGTCCAATGTCTCTTAAGCCAAAACGGCGGGGGTTTAGTAATTTTGGTAACTGGAATGTCATTCATAAAACTAACCAGGGTGTTGCATGCATCAGCGCAATGATCATTGTCGTTCGACACGTGCAGAGGGTTACTTTCTCTGTGATTATCTTTTTCATCACCATCGTCCAGTAAAGCTAAAGAAACTAACTTGTTGATCTGCAATGGCTGTTCGGCTTCAGCTGCACTTGTTTGTAAGTGGCCGAAAACAATTCGATTATTCACCCTGGTAAACTTGACAGCATTTGCATTGCGCTGCAGCCTGTCCAGAGTCCCCTCGGTTCGGTTTGTTTCACAGTTCACATTTAGTTTGGTCTTTATTTCCTCACAAAGACAAATGTGTGCTTGCAATGCATCGGCTTCCAGGCATCCATGTCTTCCCTGTTCTAATATTTTGCAGGACCTGGATAGATTTACTATTCTACATCTCACATTGTCCCTCATATCATTTATTTCGTCATCACATTCATGCTCCACTCGACGTACACCCTCCACTAGCATTGTCTTTCGTTCTTCCAGACATCGCACAACAGCTTCATAAGCCTCTGTTATTTCTTCCAATACCTTACTGAGTACCTGCTTAATGACTCGCCTCTTTCCTTCAATGTTCTTGATGTATCTCTGCATGTCTGCTCTCTTTTTGTTTACTTGCACCGTAAGAGCATCAATGTTTTGTCTTCTTTCTAACCTGATATCATCTCCTTTGAGGATATTGCGAATATCATGCTCAGCAACGACACACTTCTGACAGACAAACACATCACACTTTCCGCAATAGAAATTTATCGTCTCCATCTTGTGTACATTACATCTCTCAGCTCCAATCGGAGAACTGCCACTTCGTGCATCCTGAACTGACACAAGTGTATGTCCCATGAAAAGTTTGCTCATTCTCTTGTGGCCCGACAGGCACAAATCACACATATATTCTTCGCAGTCTCTGCAATAGGAGACGGCCATGGCACAGGACTCTCCGGACGCATCCCCTGCATCATCTGCATCAGGACACATGGTGCAAACTGGTATGGAGTATTCAAACAGTCTTTCCAATCCATAATCACTGGCATTGTCTTTGTCGAGGTCATGATGATCTTCGATGGCGGTAGTTAGTTGGGTAATGCACAAACTGTCATGTACAGCTGGTAAACCCTCCACCTGTCCTTCTTCTAAGTCGGTGTCCCGACGGCACAAAGGACAGGTTACATTGCCTTCGGGGCAGTTGGACTTCTGGTGATCTTCCAGACAGGTTCGACAGAAGCAATGGTCGCACGCTAGACGTCTGCCATCCTTAAGTTTGTCAAGGCATATTCTACATTGCGGCTGTTGTGATGCTTCTACCGTCTCTCTGGATTCAAACAGGGATATCCCCTCTAGGTCTTCGCGATTCATACAGTAGGATCCATCTGTAGCACACGACTGTCCAGAATCATCCCCCGACATGTCAGAAAATGTGGTACACACTGGTATGGAGAATTCAAACAATCTTTTTAGTCCATAATCACTGATATCATCATCATCATGCAGGTCGTGGTTATCCGCAATTGCAGTACTTAGTCGGGGAACGCAATCACTTTCACCTTGTGGTGTTTGTGGTGATGCTCCATTTGTTTCTGCCATCTTTATGGATTCAAATAGAATTTTCTCGTCTAGTGGTCAAGGTCTCTTTTTCGAATTAACCAGTAACCTATTTTCCATTCTGTAAGACTGCAGCGTATGAAATCTTGGTGGATGCGTGACTATTTAGAAGAGGCATTTCATTCAGATGAGATGGGTGAATGGAAGGCAGTTGCCATTTTATGGCACGTTTCCAACATTGAATTTTCGAAACAACTCGTGACATCAGTCAATATCACCAATATGACAGGAAGGTGAATAGGCGATGTGCTTTCCATTTTTAGAGTTCCAGTTTTGGATTCCAAGTAAAAAAAACATTGGGATAGCAGCCAACAGTATCATTAATGTTATGGGATGGAATCTTCAAATATTAGATACACTGGCATTGACAGATACTTTATAAAATCACGGTCGACAGAAGCTTACAACCACTCGCGTGTGCTAACTCAAATTGCTCCTTTAGCTTCGATTTGGGTTTTATCCGGTCAGGATCCTGTTGCTGCCTTTTTACTTCTTGACCGTCGATATATTTTAAGATGGTCCTCAATCAATCAGCGGATATTGGCTTTCATCTAAATCTCTCAATAAAAAAATCTAGGAATCTTGGGGGAAAAAAAAAACCAAAATAGAAATTATGAGATCCAAACTAATTGCATGAGAAATGCCATTCTCTTTCAAAACTGAATGCTTTGGGAATTCCACGATCTGGACTTTGGACTTCCTGTCATTTATGTCCTCGTTTCCTGGATAGTGCAATGATCTTCTCTTACATCCATACAGCGAGTGTCCATTATATACCATCTTTAGAAACCTCATTTTTCCGTAATTAGCATTAAAGGGATGCTCCGAGCTGAAGATATTTATATCTCAATAAAAATAGTAAAATTTACAAAGAAAAATGCAGAAAATTTCATGAAAATCGGATGATAAATTACGAAGTTATTGAATTTAAAGGTTTGCATTATTCCGGTGAAACAGTTTTAGGCATGTCTTCATGAATATTCATTAGGTGGGCTGATGATGTCATATCCCCACTTGTTCCTTTGTATTTTATTATATGAAATTAGGTATTAAACATTTTTTACCAGAACTAAAAAAATTGGATCGACAACTGATTTAGTGCATTAGTTATTTATTGCTGCAACTTATTTCATCATAATGGAGACACATCGTTTTCACAATTATGATTTCATGTAATAACATAAGAAACAGGAAAGTGGGGATGTGACTTCATGTCTTCATCGGCCCACCTAATGAATATTCATGAAGACATGCCTAGAACTGTTTCACCAGAATAAACAAATCTTTAAATTCAATAACTTCGTTATTTGTTATCAGATTTTTATGAAATTTTCAGCATTTTGCTTTGTGAATATTACTCTATTTGTTTAGATATGAATAACTTCAGCCTGGAGTATCCCTTTAAAAATTTGACGTCTAGACTCTCCATTGCTTATATGCTTCATGCACAGGTGCTATTGAGTTCCAGAAGAAAACAAGTCAAATAATGAATGACAGTTTACACATTTCAAAGGTCAAGCCCACTTTACACTCAATATATCATCCGACACATAATTTGACACATCATTTTATACACATTTCTATTTCAAACATATTTTTAGTCACCACAATTAAAAATGAAAAAAAAAAAAAACCTTACTTCTCTCATTCATTGCTGATTTTTTATCAAACCTTTACCAATATTTTTTCTCATTTTTACTCATTTTGCTTTTATCCAAACTTTTATCTCAACATATCCATTTCTGAAGCACATAGAATATTTCAATCAAATGATAGACGGTCAAAACAATTACTTTTTTCTTGAGGAAATACATACTTTATTTCATAGCAGACTGTTTAGGAGCTTTCAGGTGCCCCTTCCCCTCCATAAACTACTTTTTTATGAGAGAGAACTGCAACATTAAAGCAGTCGCATATTCCTTGAAGTGGCAACCATGACTATATATACAAGGTATGACATATTTTCAATTTATAAGTCTACCACCAGGGGTTCTTCATTGTCGGTGCATGCACCACTTGTGGCGCATCAGACGCCACACAGTGGCGCATGCAAGCTGTGATGAAAATAATTTTTTTCATAATCTATGTGGTGAATTTGTATTTATGTTGTATACAATTGAAAGGCCTCATATTAGGCGCGGTGGGGGGGGGGGGGGGGGGCAGAGACCCGCCGGAGATCCTTAAGCCTGCCCATTGGTACCCCACATCGTGACGCTTTACTCGCTATGTGTTTTGGGGAGTACCACAGTACAAGCGTCCCATAACAAATGTGGGACTCCAAGAAAAAACTTATTGAGAACTACCGAGCTACATGCTGGCTAGTCAAGAATTAAAATCAAATTAAACTTCAGTGGTTTAACATAGAGAACAACGTTTAAATGTACATTTAATTGTAATTTTTGTACATGGTCTGTCATAGACTTACAAATATGCTTGATTAAAAGAAGGATTTTTTCTATAAGGGGGTGTTCCAAGAAAATATTTGCAATTAATTTCAAATTTCAGATGCAAATTTACAAGTGATAGATCAATTTAAACTAAAGCAAATCAATTCATATGCGATATTGCAATGAAATATGCGTGACATTCAATTTATTTAGGGTCCTAAAGTTGTCTTGCGATCAATTGGAGGTTTCTTGCAACACTTCAAACTTTTATTGCTAGCAATGGACCAAAATCTATTATAAATTTGCAATCGATTGCAACACTTATAATTGGGGGAATCAGAGAATTGAGATAATAAGTTGCAATCGATTGCAACACTTATAATTGGGAGATACAGAGAATTGAGATAAGTTGCAATCGATTTCAATACTTATAATTGGGGGATTCAGAGAATTGAGATAATAAGTTGCAATCGATTGCAACACTTATAATTGGGGGAATCAGAGAATTGAGATAATAAGTTGCAATCGATTGCAACATTTATAATTGGGAGATACAGAGAATTGAGATAAGTTACAATCGATTACAACACTTATAATTGGGAGATACAGAGAATTGAGATAAGTTGCAATCGATTTCAATACTTATAATTGGGGGATTCAGAGAATTGAGATAATAAGTTGCAATCGATTGCAACACTTATAATTGGGGGAATCAGAGAATTGAGATAATAAGTTGCAATCGATTGCAACATTTATAATTGGGGGAATCAGAGAATTGAGATAATAAGTTGCAATCGATTGCAACACTTATAATTGGGGGATTCAGAGAATTGAGATAATAAGTTGCAATCGATTGCAACACTTATAATTGGGGGAATCAGAGAATTGAGATAATAAGTTGCAATCGATTGCAACATTTATAATTGGGGGATTCGGAGAATTGAGATAAGTTACAATCGATTACAACACTTATAATTGGGGGATTCAGAGAATTGAGATAATAAGTTGCGATCGATTGCAACATTTATAACTGGGGGATTCAGAGAATTGAGATAATAAGTTGCAATCGATTGCAACACTTATAATTGGGGGAATCAGAGAATTGAGATAATAAGTTGCAATCGATTGCAACATTTATAATTGGGGGATTCGGAGAATTGAGATAAGTTACAATCGATTACAACACTTATAATTGGGAGATACAGAGAATTGAGATAAGTTGCAATCGATTTCAATACTTATAATTGGGGGATTCAGAGAATTGAGATAATAAGTTGCAATCGATTGCAACACTTATAATTGGGGGATTCAGAGAATTGAGATAATAAGTTGCAATCGATTGCAACACTTATAATTGGGGGATTCAGAGAATTGAGATAATAAGTTGCAATCGATTGCAACACTTATAACTGGGGGATTCAGAGAATTGAGATAATAAGTTGCAATCGATTGCAACACTTATAATTGGGGGATGCAGAGAATTGAGATAATAAGTTGTAATCGATTGCAACACTTATAATTGGGGGATTCAGAGAATTGAGATAATAAGTTGCAATCGATTGCAACACTTATAATTGGGGGATTCAGAGAATTGAGATAATAAGTTGCAATCGATTGCAACACTTATAATTGGGGGATTCAGAGAATTGAGATAATAAGTAGCAATCGATTGCAACACTTATAATTGGGGGATTCAGAGACTTGAGATAATAAGTTGCAATCAATTGCAACACTTATAATTGGGAGATTCAGAGAATTGAGATAAATAAGTGATTGCACAAATTATAATTGGTTTTGAGAAGAGCATACGAGGGGGGTGTTTCACAAGTATTTGATATTAATATGCAAAAAAGAAAAAAAACTTATCTGGCCTTTGTTGTACGTAGTATAAACTTAAAGGGGAAGTTCACCCTGACAAAAAGTTTATTGTAAGAAATAGCAGAAAAAATAATAAAAAATGTTGCCGAAGGTTTGAAAAGAATCCATCCGAGTTAAAAGTTATTAGAATTCTAATTATTTGATTTGTGATGTCATATGCGAGCAGCATTCCTACATAGCGAATGGTAAAAAATCAATGAAATGTCATTTTCTCAGAAAATTGAGAATGGTTTTTACTGTACCTTTTGTAAATCAATAGACAAATCATTTCACACCCGATCATGAATAGAAAACATAAATAAGTAATCAGGAACCATTACAAAAATGAAATTCATGCATTTTATATTATATAACATATGGGCACCTGCTCATTAAAGGTCACAAATCCAAAACTTGAAATTCTAATAACTTTCTTGATCTTAAACAGATTTTCCTCAAACCGTCACCAATATTTAAAATAATTTTTTCTGCAATTTTTACCACAAAAATTTCTTCAGGGTGAACTTCCCCTTTAACCCTATCTAGGCCGGGGTCTTTTGGGAGTTCATATGTTCATATAAATTGAGATCTCGGCCGTTGGCCACGCGATCGCGCCAAAGATTGGCACGCAGGTTGTCTGGGACATAATCTACAAAATTGTATAGTAATTTATTTCATGCAAATTGCTACTAAGTGATTATGCGTAATTAGTATGCGAAATCATACTTTTCCCTCTAACTCCCTTAATAAAGCTCCAAATGTTCTAATGTTTGCTTTGGAAACTCTTTGTGGTGTTCTTAGCAAGTGTAAATGAAAAAATTGCAATATCAGATCAATTGTATTATATCGTTTTTTGCAATTTCTTATGTATTTCTTTGTTTTTTTGACCTTTTGTTTTTCCAATGAAATTTGTTGGGGACTCTTCTGAGATCATAAACTGCATAAAATAAATACATTTGGACCAGCAAAACTAAAAATAATCATACATTTATGATTTTTGGTTGAAAACACAATTTGCATTGACTTTGTACACGAAATCACGTTTTTGAGCAATTTTTTGGTCTGACATGCACTTACATAATGTTGCGTAATTTTGGAACCGCGTACCCGGGTGACGCAAAACTGGTCTCAAAAGTTGCGCAAGACTTGAAAGTAAAAAGTCAGCGAGCAGCGCGGTCAAAAAATTCGCGCGGCAAAAATATTGCGCGAATCGTTGAGGCCTCGGCCTGGATAGGGTTAAGTGTGATAATTTACAGTGTGCACACATTAGCACTTGTGCATGACTTAAAGTTACACTCAACTCATTGTGAAACCACCACTGGTTACAAATGAAAATGCTAATAACACTAATTTGAATTAGCCATATGCTGTAATAGGGCCACATTGTGCAATAACAATACAATTCGGTAAAATATACATAAATATGCTGGAAACCAACTGACAAACAGAGACTGACTCACATATTGAGACTAGGTCGCTGTCTAACAAAGAGTTGCAATTGATACGATCAATCTCAAGTATATTGAAATCCATCAATGTCATAGTTTTTTCTTTAGAAAATTTGCACAATGTCCTTTGAAAACGAAGAGAACCATTCCGAGTCTTCAAGAGAATGATGAATGTATGAATAGACACCATATCTAGAAAATATTTTGAACAAATGTGCATTTTAGATGTTGACGCTGCTGGCCATCCATAGTTGTGGTCGATCGGATCAATCGCAACTCTTTGTAAGACGGGCCCTAGGACCCCATGATACAAAGATTAGTGCTTAATCGCTAACTTGAAAGAACCATTCTAATTGGTTCCCAGTCAGTCTTCTGAGTAAAACGCGCATGTAACGATAAACTTGATAGGCCATTCCGCTAACCTTCCGTGTTATGGGGCCCCAAGTCAAACATGTATAAAAAGAATTAAATAAGCAATCTGTACATAAAAATGTTCAATATCATGACTGTCAATGGCAATAATCTTCCACCGTTCCCTGTGTTTCGATAATATTTCATGATTCGATCAGCTCAACAAGAGAAGTGAAAAGGCAAACAGAAACATTCAGAGGACTAATCGATGAGCTGTACGGATGGTTAATTGCAAACTGGTGTACACCCGTTTTGTGTATTTTCTATTTGGTCTCATCCCACTTAGGCTATTCCTACTTTGTCTATAACAAGTTCATCTACTAACCATTTGGTCTCATTGCCATTTAGCCCATTCATCATTATGTCTCATTTCTAGTTAAGCTAAACCCATCAAAGCTGGCATCCACTTGGTCTAATTGATCCAATCAATCTCAACTGTATGAAAGTCCATCCATACCATAATGTTTTCTCCAGGAAATTTGCTCAATCTCCTTAGTAAACAAAGGGAATCACACTGAATCTTCAAGAGAACGATGGATTTATGAATGGACATCATATCTAGAAAATATTTTGAACAAATATGCATTTCAGATGTTGACGTTGCTGGCCGTCCATAGTTGTGGTTGATCGGATCAATCGCAACTCTTTGTAAGACGGCCCCTGAACGGTATATGAACCAATATTTCATCTGACAGAGTAAAAAATAAGTTGACGGAGTGGAGATTAGACCACCTGGGCATTAGACTAAATGATAATTAGACTAAGTCAGTATAAGACCAATGGCAGTTTAGACCAAATAGCAGTTAGACCAAATAGCAATTAGACCATATTGAGAGTAGACCAAATGGGTTTAGCCCACGTGGTATCAGACTATCTGTGAAGTAGACCAACTGCTTGGAGACCAAGAGATTATAAGCCATCTGAACTGTACTACAAGATGAGCTGTATGATTTGGTGAAATGTCAGGCAACAGTAATCAAGAATGGAGGAGTATTCCTTGGTCACTTAGGGTTTTGGCAGCCATCTACAAAGAAAGAAACAACCAACACACAAGCCACTTCCATGAGATTCACATTAAGACTCACACTGACAAAAAAAAACCAGGCCCATAGCATAAAACTTACTGGATAATGGTCACCTGGCTATTATAGGCATTCTGCATGAAAGACTGGGCCCCGTCTTACAAAGAGTTACAATTTATCCGATCAGTCACCACTATGGAAAGCCAGCAACATCAACATATAAAATGCATGCTTGTTCAAAATGTGTTCTAGATATGTTATATATTCATACATTCATTGTTTTCTTGAACATACTGTATGCTTCTCTTTGTTTACAAAGGACATTGTGCAAATTTAGTGTAGAAACATTATGACGTTGTTGGATTTCAATATAATTGGGGTTGGTCAGGGCCTCGTCTTACAAAGAGTTACGATTGATCGAATCAATCATAACTCTATGGAAATCCATCAGTGTCATAATTTTTTCTACAGGAAATGTGCACAATGTCCTTTGTAAACAAAGAGAAGCACAGTGTATTTTCAAGACAACGATGAATGCATGAATATACATCATAGCTAGAAAATATTTTGAACAATCATGCATAATAGATGTTGACATTGCTGGCCGTCCATAGTTGCGATCGCTTGGATCAATTGCAAATCTTTGTAAGACGGGGCCCTAATCAATTGTAACTCTTTGTAAGAAGGGGCCCTGGACCTTGATCGACTGTTGAGCAACATGCCATACACATCACAGCCAAATTTCATTTTGCCATGAAGAACCACTATAATTGTATAATGGCAAAGTTACTGTGATGATGAGTTACATGCAAAGTCTGCACCCATGTAACTGGTCTAGTCTTACGTTCAAACATATATTGAAATTAACATCAAGAGGACAAGTTTTTTACTACTATGCATGGAAGTATATGTGTTGGCATTTTCAGTATTTTTTTCTATCTATCTATATATCTAACTTTCTATATATCTATCTAACTATCTAACTTTTTATCTATCTATATATCTAACTGTCTATATATCTAACTGTCTATCTATCTATCTAACTTTCTATCTTTCTATCTATCTATCTATCTATCTATCTATCTATCTATCTATCTATCTATCTATCTATCTTTCTATCTATCTATCTATCTAACTTTCTATCTATCTATCTAACTTTCTATCTATCTATCTATATATCTATCTATCTTTCTATCTAACTTTCTATCTATCTATCTATCTATCTATCTATATATCTATATATCTATCTATCTATCTAACTTTCTATCTACATATCTCTATCTTTCTATCTAACTTTCTAACTTTCTATCTATCTAACTTTCTATCTATCTATCTATCTATCTATCTATCTATCTATCTATCTATCTATATATCTAACTGTCTATATATCTAACTGTCTATCTATCTAACTTTCTATCTATCTATCTTTCTATCTATCTATCTACCTAAATTTCTATCTATCTAACTTTCTATCTATCTATCTATCTATCTATCTATATACCTATCTATCTTTCTATCTATCTATCTAAATTTCTATCTATCTTTCTATCTATCTATCTAACTTTCTATCTATCTATCTTTCTATCTATCTATCTATCTATCTAACTTTCTATCTATCTAACTTTCTATCTATCTATCTATCTATCTATCTATCTATCTATCTTTCTATCTATCTATCTATCTATCTATCTATCTATCTATCTATCTATCTATCTATCTATCTTTCTATCTATCTATCTATCTATCTATCTATCTATCTATCTATCTATCTATCTATCTATCTTTCTATCTATCTATCTATCTATCTATCTATCTATCTATCTATCTATCTATCTATCTATCTATCTATCTATCTATATATCTATCTATCTTTCTATCTAACTTTCTATCTATCTATCTATCTCTATCTGTCTATTCATCAATTGATCCATTCATCCATTATTACATCCATCCATCTAATACTCACTATTACAGGTGGAATTCTTCATAACAATACTTCTGATCTACAACCGAGTCCCACTATGATGACGACGGTGGTGGAGGAGGTTGGTTTGGGTTGTTACTATCTGTTCCTTCTTGATTATTATTCGTACTGTTCGGATCCGCCCCTCTGTTCCTCATCTGTCGCACCTGTTCTACCAGCTCGGGGTTGGACTGCTGGAGTTGAGATGCCAACTGCTGCCCTCTGTTGGTGAGTTATTAAAAGGGAGATACATGCAATTGGTCCATTGTCTGAGAATTGTGCTATGCACCTAGCATCCTACATTTCGGCCCTCGGTTGGTTAGACGAGGATAATACTTGGTCTATTGTCTGCACATTGTGGTATTTCATTGTATTTTTTTCCTCTAGGTTGTTTGGGGCATAGATCTTTCAACAAGATAGAACACACTGCCAAGAAAGTAAAGAAAAGGTTTTGGGACAGCACAATCATTGTTTTGGAGTGGACAAGCCAAAGCCCTTACCTGAACTCTATTTAAAGTTTGAGGAGGAAACTTTTAAGGTAAAGGTTAATGCAAGAAAACCAACCAACTTTAAGGATCCAGAGAAAATTGCAAAGGAAGGGGTGGTGCAAAATCTCAAATTGAAATATGCAGGAACCTAATACAAAGCTACAGTAGGTGTCTGGAATCCGGCATTGTAAAATAAAGGCTATTCCATCGATTATGAACTTGGATTTATCACAGGGGTATGAGAACTTCTGAACATGCCCTTTTTTGCATGTTGTGGAATAAAACGGAAATGACAGGAATTTCATCTGAAAAGCATATGCCAAAGTTGTGAAAGTCTTTGGTAACCTTTATATCAGACCTACCAACCACTGGGAATGAAAAACTGTACTCTGTGATAAAAAAAAATGTATTCCCCCCCCCAAAAAAAATGTATTTCATAATAAAATGCGTGGCGCGCGCTCATCGCGGCACTCGAGCTGCATGCCAGCTAAAATGTGCTGTGCTCTTGCAGATGAAAAAAAATAACATATCTCACCCTGGTTTTAACAAAATGATTAAAACAAGTTACCTGAAATAACATTGATCCAATAACCATATTTGTGAAAGTTTTATGAAATAGAGACATATAGGGATGATTTTTCTCAATAAATAACGATTAAAGAATTTTTTTTTTTTTTTACAAAATCATATTTTTTAAAGAAAAAACGTACTGTCATATTTTGGTTGCAAAAACGTACTAAATACGCCAAAATGTACTGGTTGGCAGCTCTGCTATATGAATGTATTTAGAAATAAATGAATCAGAAATATGAACCCCTCCCCCAAAGAAATAATAATGATGGGGTATAAATACTTTTGAGCACAACTGTATATAGATACTTACACAGATAAAAGGTTGGCCATCCCACCACCACCACCACCACCACCACTCCCACTGCCACTGCCATCTTGGTCAGTCTGTCCACTGGGTTGCATTGCTTGACCCATGAAAGACTGCATCCTATACAAAACAGGTATTACATAACAAAAAATATACTTCCTTCAAATTCACAATTTCAACAATTTTATTGTTTTTATATATTTCATCGGAAATCCCATGGGGGCAATTTTGGGGTTGGGATTCATGTATAAATGGTCACGCCGATGATCGCAAAAATGGTCTCAAAAGATGTGCAAGACTTGAAGATAAATGGCATCAATCAGCCACACATTGGTATCCTTATTTTTAAACAAAACCAAGGATCAGAGAAAATATCGCAAAAGAGCTCCATGCTTGTAATTTCGGTCTGAGCGGTTTAGATTTCCCCTGTACTAAAATGCTATAGGGGATACAACAACCCTGACCATGATTTCAATGTGCGCGGTCAGTCAAAACGTCGTATCGCTTTCACGTGCAAAGTCGATGCAGTGCAGATGGCCGATACGACAGTTTAGCTGACCGCGCGCATTGAAATCGCGGTCAGTCAAAACGTCGTATCGCTCTGTTACAGTACACGTTTCCAATGGGAAATCCCCTCATATCTCAGAAACTAAAATAAATTGCTGCCTAGAAATTTAGTTTTGAATAGAATAGGACTTGTACTTTCATTTTCTGCAAAAATCTCAAAATCATTTTTATTTAAAACCGAAATTGACTGATACGACGGTTCGGATGAATGCCGACCAAATCTATTGCTAAAAAACAAACAAGTATTCCCTTCATGAATTATAAAACAACAAATAATAATATTTCACTATGTCACTTACATCTGTTGCATTTGTGGGTTCTGCAGAAATGAGGTTGCCTGTAGAACAAGATAAAAAAAAATAGATAGACCCGGGTTGAGACACTTAAACAATTTTTTTTAATATCATGAATAGTAGAAGAAATGGAACTTTACAAAATTGTACATTCTGAGAGATAATTTACAGACAAACCATATACGAACATGTCTGAATAATCATTCTAAAATCAAGTCAAATGGATTGCTATGTTATGATGCTCTCGTTTGTAATCTACTTTGAATTCATGATAAAGCATCGGTTGCCATTGAGCACAGCCTTCGTTTAGAGTTTCTCTACATGTGTCATTGTCAAAATGAAATATACAGAGCATGGGTATGAAGATACAGGTCCAAAGACTGTGGAGGCATGTTCAGTCAAAGATTACAGCTTATGAATATTCATGAACACAAATCCTATGGCTTAAGCTAATTTGCTACTCATTGAGTAACTCATCATCAAGGCATAGTGGTATAATTCTTGATCTTCATAGGCAAGGATGCGGGTCCTAATCCTGGTAGGGGTATGAAGTCAATTTGTGTCGTCCGTCCTTTTGATCTTACTGAGGTGAGGCTACAAGTCCAAGACTTGTAGCCTAATGCATCATCTACAAGTGGCCTGTTCCATAAAGAGTTACAAATATGGTAACTTTGCCATTACGGTAACTACCATGGAAACCTTGATTGTGATTAACTGTTGAGCCCTGTTACCATGGTAGTTCCAATAATGGCAAAGTGACATGAGTTGTAAGTCCTTTGTGAAACGGGTCACAGAGTCGGGCCTGCTGCATTCCAAAAAAAGACGCAACCTTGAAACGTTGGTCATACTCACGGCATTCATAATAGCTGGATTGTTGAGAAGCTGTGACATATCCATGCCTCCTAACGTCGGGTTGATACCTCCTACATTTGGCATTCCACCACCCTGCACCAATGAAATGCAAACATTTTGTATGTTTCATCACTTTACTATGAATTTTGTGATGAATTGAATCAACGCATTTGATATGTAAATAGTTATTCTTGTTTTATGTTTGTTTATGTATACTGTACTGTATTTATTTTATGTTGCCCTGAATCACGTTCGTCTAGAACTGATAATCTGGGCCCATTATTGTAATTTATTCCCTTTTTTATGAATAAAAGGTGATTTATAAAAAAAAAATGCACCACTTCTGTTCATTATCATGAGATACTTTCACAACACTTCAACCTCTATAGCTGGCTTCCAGGAAGCAACATTGCCTATCATTCAATAAATGTTGTCTCCCCTTCCCCTCAAGATGCTGTAAGAGGGACACACATGCACCACCCGCACACTGCACCTAGCACACTAGTGCACCAAGAATACCACCACAGGATCACCACATCACCTGAAGCACTGCCAGCACCTGACACAGCACAACCCTCTCCAGGACAGCGTGTACGCTTTTTGGGAGAGTACTTCTTCAAGGTTCAAGATGCTTGTGATTTAATCACTTTTATTCAACACATAACAAGGTAGCAGGGGATACGATGATCCGATCAACATCACAATTATGGAATCCATCAATGTCATAATTTTTGCTTTAGGAAATTTGCAAAATGTCCATTTAAAACAAAGAGAAGCATACTGAATTGTCAAGAAATCAGTAAATGTACGAATGTACATCATTATCTAAATATTTCGAACAAATATGTATTTTAGATGTTGACCTTGATGGCTTCCCAAAGTTTTCGTTGATTGGATCAATTGTAACTCTTTGTAAGACGGGTCCCATATTTGACAGTATTGACTCACCCCTAAACTTGCCCCTCTGAGTTTCTGTTCAGCAATCTCTAGGTTGGCTTGGTAAGAACTGTTCCCTGGCTCCAAGTCCACTGCTCTTGTGTACGCATCACGGGCCTTCTGGTAATCATTCATGCTTGAATACGCTAGACTGGAGGGGTAAAAGGATATCACAGAAGGAATTTATAACTAGCAATCCCCTCACATGAGATTAGCATGCAATGGGGTAATACATTGACTGGAGTGGGATTTGGAGAGATCAGTGTAGTAGCAGGATATATTAAATGAATATTTTGTATTTCATATAGTAAAACACAAAAGACATGGTGACTGGGTGACATAATCGCTTCCCTCATTTGCATTCCGTCACCGACCCGTATGCATATAACTGTTTGTGATATCCAGCTAAACTCTATGTGATAACTTTAATCTTAATCTGACAATTTTTTTTCTTCAGTGTTTCATTTGATTTTGCTCTATTTATTCAAATAAGTTTGTCGGAGTGAACTTGTTTTTTAAGAATGCAAGTATCTCACGACAAATGTCTTTTTATTGGTCCCAACACAACGCAAATTTAATCAAACTTAAGTGAATTACCAAGTATCTTAATCTTGACACTTATCAGTCTCACAGCTGTCAACCTTTTAAAGAATTATTTTGTATTCCTTTGTAATTTGTATTTTTTTTCTCCAATCGACCATATTGTATTCATTATCATTATTTCAATTATTTCACTGACCATGCTCATGCAGGGCAAATGCACAACTATAGAAAATTAAGTAATTAAGTTTATTCAAACCAATCAATCAACCAAGTGACTTATAATAATCAATATGGGAGGGTAGGTTTGGGACCCCATAGAAGCAGAGCTTGGGCAGAATTTTTGCTCTACAATTTACAATGTGGTCAGTCTACTTCTATTTCCATATTTGTGCATGTTCATATGAAAGTAGCACATTTGTGTACGGTACATGTTCATATGAAAATTGCTCTTTCGGCACTCATTTTGCTTCTCCTCTTCCTCTTTACAGCTCTATAGTAACATCTACTAACCCCATCCTTCCATAGGCTTTGCTGTAGGTGGGGTCTATAGTAACATCTACTTACCCAACATTCTATAGGCTTTGCTGTAGGTGGGGTTTATAGTAACATCTATTTACCCCATTCTTCCATAGGCTTTGCTATAGGTGGGGTCTACAGTAACATCTACTTACCCCATCCTTCCATAGGCTTTGCTGTACGTGGGGTCTATAGTAACGGCTCTCTGGCAATCCTCGAGGGCCTTTTCGTGATTCTCTATCTTGCTGTATGCTGCTGCACGATTACTGTAATACACTGACTTCTGTGAGTTGAGATTGATGGCTTTCGTATACAACTCTATTGCTTCATGGAATTGTTCTTTTTTCATCAGCTCATTGCCTAATCAGGAAACAAAGAATACATATAAGAGATAAAGAAATGAATAAAGAGAAATACAGGTAACTTTGCATTGGTTGAATCTCTTGAGATCACAGAAATCTGTCCAACTTCTGAAAATTTCATCTTGGAGGAAGTTGAAACCACGAATTGCATAATCTGGGGCGTTTCACAGAGTATGACTTAATTTTAGTATGACTTAATTTAAGTACGACTTAATTTAAGTATGACTTTATTTAAGTATGACTTTATTTAAGTATGACTTAAATTAATTATGACTTACAGTTGCACTTAAATGGTAATGCGTACATGATTTGCAATGCGCAATAGAGTAGCAAGAGTCCTCTACGCAGGATCCGACCAATGCAATCGTGCCTTTTATAATGCATGCAACTAGGCATTTAGTGGAAGCGTGTGGTGTAGCGGTTCTGACTCTCGCCTTGTAATCAGAGGGTTGTGTGTTTGAATCCCACCCGGCGCTAGCGTCCTTTGGCAAGGCCTCAATCCACAATTTGCCACTCTCCAACCAGGTGTTAAATGGATACACGATATGATGCAAAGCTTATGTAGTATGCCTAGCAATCGAGTCTTGAACTCTTGTTGGAATGCTCCCCAGGGAGTGGAGAAGGTGCATACATTGTATTATACGGACATGCCAGGACCCGATGACTGGGGTAATAATATATCCGTAAAGCACTAAGAGACATCGTTCCGATGTAGTAAGCGCTATATAAAAGCAGATCATTATTATTATTTCAGTGCAACTCTTAGTCATACTTAATCTTTGTGAAACATCCCCTTGGTATGAAAAAAAAAATTATTTCACTTTGGCAACTTAGGGAAGGTCGACTTATGAAGGTTAACCTGTATCAAGTTTTGTTGGACTCTGTGCTGCTTCTAATGAGCACAATATTTGAAACCTGAAGAGAAATATGTACACCGTCATGCATCACTGGGTGCCAAAACTTTGAAACTCAAAATTTAAAAAACCAAGAGGGCAGCTCAGATAAAGCCGTATTTAAATATGGCAATGGTGGAAACCTCATATTGTCTGAAAACAGTCTCTTAATTCCTGTAGAGAACTCTTTCTAGGCAACAGAAGGTAACTACTTATGTTATAACTATAAAATTGAGCTCGAAATTGAAAGTGCCCCCATGACAGAATTTGATTACTTTTATCAGCATTTTTTTTAAACAGGAAAGTGCTTCTAGGGATAATATCAGAATATGTGTGCCTCTTCTGACAATTTTTGTCAAGTCCCGTCTTACAAAGAGTTGTGATTGATCTGATCAACCATAACTATGGACAGCCAGCAACGTCAGCTTCTAAAATGCAAATTCGTTCAAAACATTATCTAGATATGTTGTATATTCATACATTCATAATTTCTCTGAGAATTCAGTGTGCTTCTCTTTGTTTATAAAGGACAATGTGCAAATTTCCTGTAGAAAAAAATTATGGTATGGATGGATTTCCATATAGTTGAGATTGATCTGATCAATTGTAACTCTTTGTAAGACGGGGCCTTGATCTCAACGATACTTTCCCCACATCCTGAAATGTCAGTTTACAGTGTGTGCCCTTTCAATATTACTTGCCTTCATTTTTCAGTTTTTCTGCTAGCGCCTTGTCTGCTTCTGATATCTCTGGACCTGATGCAGCTGAACATGCCCCTGCATTTGATGGTGCTCCTTGTGTTACATCAGGCTGAAAAAAAACGTTTAACAAAACAAAACATGTTTCATAATGTGACATCCGCTAAACAAGAACTGTTTCTTATCATTATTGCTATTGTACTTATTATTTAGACCAGTTCAGCAGCTTTACTTACACTTTGAACATCAACACCATGAATTTTCCTTAAAGGCTCTGCAGATTTTGAATGAAATGTATTTAAAAAATAATACCTGTTGGCCTCCTACGGCCGATGTGAACATCTCTAGTAATGATCTGTCTGTCTTTAGTTGTGAAACAAGCGTTGGATCATCTAAGTTAATTCCATACGCAGTCTGAAGGCACTGCAGGCCGACTAGAAATGAGAAAAAAATGAAATAGAAGTAATAAAGGCTATGATGTATCTTGGTACAAAAAGCACTTAGGAATTTACTTCCACATCTGCATTCATACCACAGGGTCGGAATTACACGGGGGCGACGGGCGATTTTGCCCCCATGACAGCCCAAATCGCCCCTAAAAATTCTCAAAACCCAATGCTTTGGGGCGACTATTTATTTCAGTATCGCCCCAATAAAATACCATCGACAATGTAAAAAATACTTCACATAATTACGTTTTTCAGCGCCGGAGCAAGCGCATCTTTTATATCGCCCTTGCCAGCTTTAAGTTGAACGGTCGATTTTTGGCTTTTTGGTACGAAATCCTATATTTGTGGTTGAAGACTTTTTTTTTTTGCTTGTCACATTTTTGGGCGGACGAATTTGCCCCCCCCCCCCTGTGAAAAATCCTAGGTATGCCACTGCTCTGGTGGGATCACTGTTGTTTATTGTAAGGCCTGTAGCCTACAGTAATTACAGTTAAAAATGTTCTGAGCTTTTAGGCATCACATTGAGTCTCGGAATGTCAAAAGGTAATTGCTGATATGCGATAAAAAAAAGTAGCCCCATAAATTAGAAAATAGCCCCAAGATATTCAGTGGTAGCCCCAATGTAAAAAAAAAGTAGCCCCTAAAAAAAAATAATTAATTCCTACCCTGTCATAACCATTAATCGTAATCATGATCATCAATTTATTACGATTGTAGTCATAACCTTGATGATCATTGGCATCACCACTTTCAGTACCACCACACTAGCATTATCAATTCCATCATGGTTTCCATCATCATCATCATCTTTATCATTCAATTTCATTTTATTGTCCATATGGAAATTTGTTTTGCTCACATTATAAACATTTGTAATAAAACATTACATAGTACATCGAATGCATAGATACAATTATACAAAATTGCATTAGAAAGTGACAAATACAAGGGAAATTCTTCAGGTGTTAATGTCACCATCATTATCATCATCTTTATCATCACCATCATCATCATCCTCCTACTCACATTCACCAATATCATTATCATGATGGTCATGGTCATTGTCAACATCACCATCATCATCATCACCATCACCATCATCATCATCATCATCATCAAATCAACATCATCTTTGTCATTATTACCATTATCCTCAACAGCATTTCCATAAAACATTGCTTGCTTTTATCTTCACTTGTCTTATAAACCACATGGGCTAAATCCATCATCATCATCATCATCATCGTTAACGTCACCATCATCATCATCATCACTAAATCAACATCATATTTGTCCTAATAACCATTATCCTCAACAGCATTTCCATAAAACATCGCTTGCTTTTATCTTCACTCATCTTATAAACCATGTGGGCTAATCCATCATCATCATCATCGTTGACGTCACCATCATCATCATGAAATCAACATCATATTTGTCCTAATAACCATTACCCTCAACAGCATTTCCATAACACATCGCTTGCTTTTATCTGCACTCATCTTATAAACCACATGGGCTAAATCCATTTGTTCTGCTCTCAATTTGAATTAATGGTTGTTTGGTTAACACTATGCATAGTCTACTACTCACTTAGTCTAATCCTCATTTAGTCCAATGCCCAGTGGGTCCAGTTTTCACTTTATCTACTTATTTCTTATTACTTTGTCAAGATGAACATTTTTGTTCATAAACAGTTCATCTAACCATGTAAACTACATGTAAGTGACCAACTGGATATTGCTAATTTGGGTACATACATATAATTTAATGGTAAATAGACCAAGTGACAATTAGATGAACTGCTTAAAATACACAAAATGAGATTAAAACATCCGGGATGAAAGAGGCAATAGATAAAATGGTTGTAGACCAATCAGCAACTGACTTTTCACTTTGACCTTTTGCCCCCGCCCCCATCCTCAGAGCTATTCTAGATCACTCACCTTCAAGGCTTTCGAGGGCCTCTCCTGTCACTGCACTAGATCGGACTTGCTGGTCCAAGAACTCAACTATTGCAAAAACAAGCCGGTTTTGTATCGACATCCTGACTTCTTTGGTACCACTCCAATGAGACAAGACAGATTCCTCAAGTCTTGCAAATTTCTAATAAAAAAGAAGGCCAATGAGTGAGTAAAACTATATTTAATATGTATCCTGTAAGTATGTTGTGTTGTGTAACTTGATATGAACATTATATTCTAACAAGTGGAATGCCTCTGGCCGTCTCACCTGCATCACGCGATTCAATATAGCAGCAGTGCTGATTTTGAAAACTACTATAACTCGCACAAGATGTTCAGTGATACTTGGTTACTCTTATTTCCACGTTTTATGAACTAGACCAATACACTTATAGAGATATGATGGCAATTCAACAAATACCCCCAACGTGGCCAAAGTTCTTTGACCTTACATGACCTTTGACCTTGATCATGTGACCTGAAACTCACACAGGATGTTCAGTGATACTTGATTACTATTATGTCCAAGTTTTATGAACTAGACCAACACACTTTCAAATTTATGGCTGTAATTCAACAAATACCCCAATTTGGCCAAAGTTCATTGACCCTAAATGACCTTTGACCTTGATCATGTGACCTGAAACTTGCACAGGATGTTCAGTAATACTTGATTACTATTATGTCCAAGTTTCATGAATCAGATCCATAAACTTTCAAAGTTATGATGGTAATTCAACAGATACCCCCAATTCGGCCAAAGTTCATTGACCCTAAATGACCTTTGACCTTGGTCATGTGATGTGAAACTCATGCAGGATGTTCAGTGATACTTGATTAACCTTATGTATAAGTTTCATGAACTAGGTCCATATATTTTCTAAGTTATGATGACATTTCAAAAACTTAACCTTAGGTTAAGATTTTGATGTTGATTCCCCCAACATGGTCTAAGTTCATTGACCCTAAATGACCTTTGACCTTGGTCATGTGACATGAAACTCAGGTAGGATGTTCAGTAATAATTGATTAACCTTATGGCCAAGTTTCATGAACTAGGTCCATATACTTTCTAAGTTATGCTGTCATTTCAAAAACTTAACCTCAGGTTAAGATTTGGTGTTGACGCCGCCGCCGCCGCCGTCGGAAAAGCGGCGCCTATAGTCTCACTCTGCTATGCAGGTGAGACAAAAACTGGCTACTCAATGAAAAAAAGTCACTGCCTAACGGAAACATATAGGATAACAAGGAAATTACTTATTTAAATCAGACGCTACTGACACTTCGGAGGGGGGGGGGGTATATTTGTAATTACCACAAGAAAAAAAAACACAGTTCAGAAAATTTATTAATGATGGTTTCTTAGTAATAACCCCCCCCCCCCACTGCACAATGTATGATACAGGTAGGTACAAGTCATAACTAAACCACATCTTTCTTCATTGTGTGTTTGTGTTTGAGTTTTAACACGACATGATTACTCACACCTGGGACCGACAATTATCATAACTACCTGAAAGACACGACCAGAGTTCGAACCTTCTAAATCTGCATCAATTTGTAACTTCCCCCATGTAGCTTGGATTACAGGTGCACACCACAATGCCAAGTTGTGGCGACACTGTTTCTTCAATCTGGGCTAAGCCTCTACATGCTTTGGCAACATGACAGAGATTTGCATAACTTTCTTGCAGTAAGTGGTCATGCCTCTTTGTATGAGTCGCTCTATACTTACCTCTCATAAGTGTGAGTGAAACCAAAGGGAATCCTGGAATCCGCCTTGCGAATTTCTTTGAAAATCTGAGAATGGCAGAAATTAATGACTTATTCTTCTGTTGACACAGTCCTAGGAGATGGCACTGAGGTATTGCAAAGAAAAATAAATAAATTAAAGATGAAAATGGAAGCACCAATGGGTATGACTGGTTGACCTTAGAGACGAACTATTGTACATGTAGGCTGTAGCCAATGTTAGAATATTTGGAAAGTCAGACCTATGTAATTGCCATTTGAATTTGTTGCAATATTGCTGCCCGCCTTCTTCCTTAGTGTACACTGCATTCCTCTGTCCCTCCTCTCTTCCCCCTCACCCCCCCCCCTCTCTCTCTCTCTAATATTGTAAAACAAAATATTTTCTCACACGATCCATCAGTTACGCTTTTGTAAATTATACAAAAAATGTTTGTATTCATTTTTTAAACAAACATTCTATACATTATTACGACCCAATATTTCTTTGTTGTAATTTGTATTGAAACTAAGTTAGGGCTCACCTTTTGTATAAGCCTTGCTTTTTTCGGCGAGACCCTCCGTTTTACTTTTAAATACAAAGGTCCGTATTCTGAAGTCGGGTTTAACTTTGTCATTAACTGGAAAATTTCTAAAGTAAAATCTAAATCAAATTCTTATTTTCTAGCTTCTTTGATATCACCTGGAGCAAAGAGTCCTTGTGCAATTTTAATTTCGAAAAGTGCCTTCAAATTCAATCTGACAATGCCATAGCAAGCATCCATTTGACCGTGCAAGCACAAGCGCGCAAGCCTAGCCCGGGTTGAACAGCAGGAGCCCAGGGGCCCGTTTCTCAACACCGTCATAAGTCTAACTTCTTGACTAAATCGGAGATAGTGAGCTACTTGTCCGCTAACCGTTTCACGAAGCCCTCTTTACCAAGATCGGGTACAACAACCTCACTAAATATTTATGACACCTCCGAACCTGTCATAACTTCTTTCTAAATGACGTAGTGGCATCACATGGGTAGACTATGACATGCAAAAGTGCCTAGAAATTTTAAATTATAATCTTACGTAATCAATCATAGATGTTGAAACTACATGTACATCACAAAACAAGTGGGTTGTATTCAATGATAATTATTGTAACACAAAGAAACTATAAAAACTTGGTAAATCGCCACAAAACCATTCATTTGGAAATAGTAAAATGATTAAATCGATAAAGATTCTTCCACGTCAGGCTAGGCTAGGCCATCCATAACTGAACTCGTATTTGTTGTTTTCAGACCCCTATTAACAGTTGGATAAATTATATTTCTAATTTATCCATATAATTTGTCAAATATCGTATGTTTCGGTATCAATGATTAAAGATATTTTGTTAAACCATATTTTGATGACGTTTGGAATCGTAAAAGACCGTATCATTATCATCATTTTACAAAGAAAACCGTTATGGTTTACTTTCGTAAACTATAAAAATTGGATATCCCGGGGGTACCCATCTCAACGTCCACAAGTGATTTTTTTAGTCATGAAATGAATTATTCATAATTTAATTTTCTCTGCAATTGAATGCTCCAGTCTTCATGGTCTAAGTATGTATGATGCATAATTTACCTGTGCTATTATTTTCAAAAGATCTATTTCCCAATTCATCACAATATTTTTCATTTTGAAAATTATGCTATTTTGTGACTAAGGCTACGTCTCGTCTGCTCTTTTTACCGATAGTATCGATATCAAGGTATGCTAGTTAGGAAGCCTTTCGAGAAACAGGTTTAGTAAGATCGGAACTAACTCCGTGGTAGACAGCTGGCAGCCGTCTGTTTCGAGGAGTTTTTTAACATTTTTTTTTTTTAATTCTCCTCGTACACAGACGGCTCGCTAGCGTGCAGCCACCATTAGGGGACTTGCAATGCGAAATCCCCCCGTCGGGGCTCTTCAATTTTTGTCTTTAATGAATAAAAATTTTGAAAATTAACGCGACCAAAATGCAAATTAATATTCCCTCTTGGCATTAATTGCCCCAAAACGGAGAAAAATCAAGTTAAAAGGAACAAAAACAGTGACTTACCTCGGCTGTCGCGCAAATTCACTTCCCCGTTTTATCCGATCTTAAGTACATAAACATATGGCCATTGAGTCCCCTGTACAGATCGCGCTAGTAGAACTTCGGTCTCTGTATTTGGTGAGTGAAGCCAACGGAGTTCAGCTGAACAACCAACATAACAGAGACCGGCAAAATCGTGATATAGGCCCCGCTCGAGAAAAACTTGTAATCGATCATACCTCAATATCTAGGTTGCTAACTTCAGCTCACTATATATACTCGTGATATAGGCCCCGCTACTGTGTTGAATGGTTTAGAATGTCCGTTCGCGGGGCCTGTTTCACGAGTATAATACTATAATCGTTATATAGGCCCCGCACTACGGCACTTCAGACACTCCAACACAGTAGCGGGGCCTATATCACGAGTATATTATTAAGCTTGCATCCTAAGATAGTCGCGAAACTGGCCCCGTCCAATGCGCTTTTCCCAGCATTCGCACGTGTGTGGGGCTCGCTCGGATGACGGCTATTAGTATACTCGTTATCGAGGCCCCTTGCACTGTTATATCATGGAAAATAACGTGGTCGTGGGGCTTGTTTCCCCGGCCGGTGAGAATTATCATGGGCGGCGCTGGAGGGGGGGGGGGGGGGAGGGCCTCCAATTTATTACCCAAATAAACAAGGAGAGAGAATAATAAAAATGTGTATGTATTTCCTTTCCTTCTTCAGAAATTTATTTGTCAATTTACTTGTATATTAATATAGTTATTAACTTATTTATCAATCTATTTCTATTGATTAATTAGTGTATTTTATTCATCATTTAATCTATTTGTTTCCAGTTTTTTTTTCTTTTGTGATATAGAGAGTCAGAGGTATCATTCATTTCAATCTATTTAAATTGATTAATAAATCATTTAATTTATTTGTTTTCAGTTTTTTTTTCTTTTGTGATATAGAGAGTAAGATGTAGGCCTATCATTCGTTTTTAATTATTTCTATGTGTGGAAGTTCACTCAATTCAATCTATTTTATTTGATTAATTAATGTATTTATATTTATACATTAATCATTTAATTTATTTGTTTTCAGTTTTTTTTTGTCTTTTGTGATGTAGAGAGTAAGAGGTATTTTTCGTTTTTAATAATTTTATGTGTGGAAGTTCATTTATTTATTTATCAATGTATTTTAATTTATCAATTAATGTATTTATATTTATTCATTAATCATTTAATTTATTTGTTCAGAGAGTCAGAGGTATCATTCGTTTTTAATTCTTGTTATGTGTGGAAGTTCATTTATTTATTTATTTATCAATCTATTTTAATTGATTAATTAACATATTTATATTTATTCATTAATCATTTAATTTATTTGTATTGATATTTTTCCTTTTGTGATATAGAGAGCCAGAGGTATCATTTGTTTTTAATTCTTTTTATGTGTGGAAGTTCATTTATTTCAGTCTATTTTAATTGATTAATTAATGTATTTATATAGATTAATTAATGTTTTATATTTATTCATTAATCATTTAATTTATTTGTTTTCAGTTTTTTTGTCTTTTGTGATATAGAGAGCCAGAGGTATCATTCGTTTTTAATTCTTTTTATGTGTGGAAGTTCATTTATTTCAGTCTATTTTAATTGATTAATTAATGTATTTATATAGATTAATTAATGTTTTTATATTTATTCATTAATCATTTAATTTATTTGTTTTCAGTTTTTTTGTCTTTTGTGATGTAGAGAGTCAGAGGTATCATTCGTTTTTGATTATTTTTATGTGTGGAAGTTCATTTATTTATTTATCAATCTATATTAATTGATTAATATATTTATATTTATTCATTAATCATTTAATTTATTTGTATTATTTTTTTTCTTTTGTGATATAGAGAGTCAGAGGTATCATTCGTTTTTAATTCTTTTTATGTGTGGAAGTTCATTTATTTATTTATTATCTATATATTTATTTATTATATATATATATATTTTTGTTATCTGAGAGGCGTGCGTAGGCCTAGGTTTTATGTTAATACAGGCTCGTACATTTCATTTATTTTTATTCATTCTGTAAGTTCTTGTGGATATACAAAATGATGACGGCAATCATTGTAAAGCTCAGAATATCTACTCTTTCACCTGGTATCCTCAGAATATTCCTCGATCATTCAGGCATGAATGACTTTAACAAATTGAAGAAAGTATAGATATACAATCTAAATTTGAAAATAATCGTTTACCTTTTTTTAATTAGTCGTAGTTGAAGGGTGTTATAACCTTATTTTTCGTTACATAAAAGGAATTTTTATTTTATTTAAAGGTCAAGTTCACCCCAGAAAAATGTTGATTTGAATAAATAGAGAAAAATCAAACTCGCATAACGCTGGAAATTACATCAAAATCGGATGTAAAATAAGAAAGTTGTGATATTTGAAAGTTTCGCTTATTTTTCACAAAACAGTGATATGCATAACTCATTTGCTTGCAAATGATACAGTTGATGATGTCCCTCGCTATTTCTTTTGTTTTTTTTATTGTTTGAATTATACAATATTTCAATTTTCACAGATTTTACAATAAGGGCCAACGTGACTGAACCATATATTCCACATGTTCAGGGAGGAATTAATCATTGTTTCACTTGACAATGAGGAGAAAATTGGAAAATATATTTCATATAATAAAATACTAAAGAAATAGTGAGTGGGTGGCGTCATCAGTTTCCTCATTTTCATACCGACCTGGATGTGCATATATAACTATTATTTTGAATTAAACTAAACTTCAAAATGTTATAACTTTCTTATTTTACATCCGATTTTTATGAAATTTCAGCGTTATGATCGTTCGATTTTCCTCTTTTTATTCAAATCATTTTTTTGGGGATGGACTTGTCCTTTAAATTAATTTTTTTATTCATGTATTTGTTTGTATTAAACTTTTTGTTTTATTTGATGTTAGACCAACAATTATCGTTAATTTCTCTTTTTTGTGTATGTATTTGATCTCTCTCTCTATACCGTATATTATTATATGTATAACAAACTACATTTTGTTACCTTATAATATACCACTGAAGCCAATACGTGAAACGTTTATATATATAGAGAGAGAGAGAGAGAGAGAAGGCCTAATACATTACTATTTCAAGTTCTCCTTCGTATTGCTTCACTTATTCATTTCCTGGTTTATTCATTTATTCGTTAATGTTTGTGCTGTTTTGGGAAAAAATGTTGTCTATTAATTGACACGATAGGCCTACCCCGAGAGGGGGCAGTAAACCCTGACGTAAAGTTGATGATAATTAAAGCAGAAACTAGAAAAAATATTCTTAAAGGTTTGCTTAAAATATATTTTTTTAATTGCCACGCATTTTGGTTAAGAAGTTCGCTATTCTCTAATCAAATATTTTCATTCTCACACTTTAATTAATGTTTATTATATTAAATTGTATTCTACTCATTAATGTAATGAATGACTTTCTAAGATCAATTGTAATGTCACTTTCACCTGCCCAGTAACCTGCACAATCAAGGTACTAATGGATAATTTGTTTTTCTGTTCCAATCATGAAGAAGCGAAAACGAAAATCAGCCCCTTAGTTTGGGGTTTTTGAAAACACAAAAACGAAATCACAACGAGAATATCGTGTTGTGATTTGGTGTTTGTATATAAAAAAACAGAAAAATTAAATTAAAAAAAAAAAAAAACTTGTGTGCTTTATCTGATTTCTCATTCTAAATTTGTGTTTGTATATATATATATAAAAAAACAATATCAGAACATGCCACGATTCGTGACCTCATTGTCAACTAAGTATATGTATGATGCAACTGCATGAAAAACAGCGCCTTTAGAATTGTTGGATGTCGCCTAGCAACAGGATACTATGTTAGTGGTAATTAAACTACATGTAAATCGATGTAAAATATTGATATTTACATATTAATCCAACATGACCAAGCAATATCATTTTGGTTATATATCCTAAATATAATGCTAATCAAACAAAGCTAATTTCTTACCCTACAGAAACTATTAGACGAAACTGACAAGGTAACAAATGTCACTTAAACACAACAGTCATATCATTTCGTCTTCAAGAAATATAATTTTACAAACAAAGAAGTTTATGAAGCATGATCTGATTATTAAATCAAGAATTATGTAAATCTCAAATATAGAGAAATAAAAAAAAATATCCACGCAAATCATGTTCGATAAACGATCAAGCAGGGCACTGGGAACGATTTTTAGTAGGGGAGCTGTGGGTTTTGTTTGAAAAAATGGCAAAAAAGAAGAAAAAACATTACAGTCCAAGATGGTGGGGATTTTGGTAAAAAATTATTGCTCCCAAATAAAAAAGAATTACAATCGATTATAGACCTATAATTTTATGCTCCCATCAATTCAAAGAACACAACGGTTCAAGGAAAACGTCAATTATACTAAAATCATTTAAAATGCATTATTATCCTTTGTAATGGATCAAATTCAACCAGGAAAGTTAAGTGTTGAACAAGATGCCCCCCCCCCCCTCCTCTCTCACTCCTATACATGTCAGCAGTGTTTAAAAACATAACCTTTTCGTGTCGATATAAACTATATCAACAAAATTCATCTCGAACTTCGATTGCATTCGCATCCTATTTTCAAGTGTGAAAATAAAATCAGCTCGCGCTCCTCTTTCACATCCTGTTCATGCGTCACTGTAAAGTCCTTTTCCAATTTTCAGTTCAGTAATTAAAATATTAAATAAACGTTTGTTGTTTAGGGTTAATAAGAGCTTAGTGTGCTCCATTCATAGCTTTTAACACATGGATTATAATTATTTTTTTTTACAGTTAGCGTTCTCGTTTAGTTCGGCCGTATAGTCATGGTAGGCCTATCTTGTTGGTAAATATTAAAGTAAAATGTACATAAACTTCCCTATCACAACGCCCCCCCCCCCAAAAAAAAAAAAAAAAAAACACTTACCTTTTCCTCTTTGAGTGGCCGACCAGGGATTTCATGAATGGCAATGTGTCCAACTGGCCTGTACGGCTGTACCCCCGCCCCTTTAAAAATACTGAACCCGTACTTGTGTGTATATTTTTTCTGACGCATTCAACCAGACAGACCTATGCGCCACCAACTGTCTTCTCAAATTTGCGCCCCCCCCCCCCGCTACGAAATCTCGGATCTGGGGGACACATTAAACTCCTGAAATAAACTATCACAGATAAGGAAATAGTAGAATAATTCGTGCATGAAAATGAATTATAAGAACACATTGAGACACTTTTCCGAGATTATAAACTCTTTTATTAAAATCGGGGGCGAGGGTGTATGAATGAGTAAATAAATGAATACCATATAGGCGAAGAAAAAAATGCAATATTTGGATGGTGAATTAATGAAATGACGATCGATCAATAAATGTTTTTTTTTTTATAATTTGTTGATGCGATATGCCGTTATTTCAGGCCTACTACCATGTATACCAGCAAACAATCGAAATCCATCATTTTTAAAACCATGCCATCAAATACAGTTACAAACAATCTTCAAGTGGATTGATTAAAATGAATGCAGGATGGGAAAATGATTTAAGTTGATAGGTTAATTAGCTGAAGAAATACTGGGATATCAATGAACAGTATTAGTAAGCTTTTAAAAAAATAAAAGATTAATAAATTGATATTTAGGTAAAAGAGAAAACGTACTTAACGTACTTAGATAATATAGGTAATGATAGGCTTATCCCCAATTGTATGGGCCGGGAGGGGGATAAGTCTCAGTAAAATATAGATTAAGTTAATTATAGCGTAGATATCCCTCAAGCAATTATAAAATTGACCAAAAGAAAATTAATACATTTTCCCCGAATGAATATGCCTATTCGTTTTCTTTTCTGAACTTAAATGGATGAAAAGTGGGGAAGCGGGGTGGGGGGGGGGTTATGAAAGGAATTTAAAAAAATACAAATTGATAATACGCAGGAAGCCAGATGAATGATTCAATATTGAAAAACAGAAGAAAGCCGATTTGAAAAAAAATTATATTGACTTCTTACATCCAGGTGATTATAAATAGATTATGATACATGAATGAATAAATGGATTCATTCGCAGCATTACGTCAAGTGAAATATTGGGGGAAATTATACAAGAACTATACAATTTTATTATTAATGACACCTCCCTGCCCGCAAAAAAATAATTCAAATGAAATGCTGAATAAAACGAGGTTATCAAATAACTAGCAAATACAAATTACGATGGATAATGGAACAAAATAACTATATATAGGCCTAACGTTACATCGAAAACACTAAAAAAAAATAGCAAATGAATGAATCATTCACGGATTTATCAAAAGTTATTCAGAGAGCAGATCTTTAAAAGCAAAATATTAGCAACACGAGGGCGGCGTCAGGTTGTGAGGGGCCTGGTTGATTTTTCTCTGAAAACTGGAAGGATAACATCATGCCTAAAACAAGTCGCCCATATGGATCCTACTCCATTGTCATGCAGAGTTTTTATACTCACTTCTATATTATTCCCCTTGTTTTTTTTTTGAATAAATTGGACCCCCCCGGGCTCCTACAGCGCCGCGCATGATATCACTCACAGGGGAATCAAGACCCACGACCACGCTATTTTCCATGATATAACAAGTGTAAGGGGACTCGATAACGAGTATACTAATAGCCGTCATCCGAGCCCCACACACAATTAATATAGATTGATAAATAAATAAATGAACTTCCACACATAAAAATAATTAAAAACGAATGATACCTCTGACTCTCTACATCACAAAAGACAAAAAAAATGAAAACAAATAAATTAAATGATTAATGAATAAATATAAATACATTAATTAATCAATATGAATACATTAATTAATCAATTAAAATAGATTGAAATGAGTGAACTTCCACACATAAAAATAATTAAAAACGAATGATACCTCTTACTCTCTATATCACAAAAGAAAAAAAAATGAAAACAAATTAATTAAATGAATAAAATACATTAATTAATCAATATATATAGATTGATAAATAAATAAATAAGTTAATAACTGTATTAATATATAAGTAAATCGACAAATAAATTTCTGAAGAAGTAAATACATACACATTTTATTATTCTCTCTCCTTGTTTATTTGGGTAATAAATTGGAGGCCCTCCCCCCCCCCCCCCTCCAGCGCCGCCCATGATAATTCTCACCGGCCGGGGAAACAAGCCCCACGACCACGTTATTTTCCATGATATAACAGTGCAAGGGGCCTCGATAACGAGTATACTAATAGCCGTCATCCGAGCCCCACGCACGTGCGAATGCTGGGAAAAGTGCATTGGACGGGGCCAGTTTCGCGATTATCTTAGGATGCAAGCTTAATAATATACTCGTGATATAGGCCCCGCTACTGTGTTGGAGTGCCTGAAGTGCCGTAGTGCGGGGCCTATATAACGATTATAGTATTATACTCGTGAAACAGGCCCCGCGAACGGACATTCTGAGCCATTCATCACAGCAGCGGGGCCTATATCACGAGTATATATATATAGTGAGCTGAAGTTAGCAACCTAGATATTGAGGTATGATCGATTACAATTTTTTTCTCGAGCGGGGCCTATATCACGAGTATGCCCAGAGACCGAAGCTTTTGGTCTACTCCGTGGTTGGTGGATAAAGATATGACTAACTTGTCCATGTGTTGAGAAACGGGCCCCGGGGCCATAGCGGTCCGCTGCCCCTCAATCACGGGCCTCCAGCCGGCAGGCAGTTCGGACCATACCGATACTACACATCTGAATAAAGCTGGGCTTGCGACTTCGCGCTTCGCCTCAGCCTACACACGAAATCCATCTCACAATTGAACGTTTCTACAGGCAGTAAACTTGCAAATGATCTATCCATGGACCATATCCATCATGCACATATACATAATGATTTTAAATGAAAATGATACATAGAAAGCTTTCATTTTTGTATTTTTACTTACATGTTCGGCTCAACACGGCGCAGAATGGATATTTGGGAATGACACGATTTTTTGTGAAAGCGCCCTCTTCCGTTGATAAAAAGACATGGGGGAGGCGATAATTATAGGGGCAAGGGGTGTTTGAATTTATTACTAACTTGTTAGTAGTTAAAAATATCCACCTCTATGGTTCAAAGAGTATCCGGATAACCTGTAAGATACAATAGTCTTTCTTAGGATAATAACAATAAGAAGAAGAAAACACGGGAAAAAAATTAAAAATGGGAGATCTTAATTTCATTTTGATACATTATATTTTGTAGAAATGCTTTAAAGAGATGGTCCGGATTGAAAATATTTATATCTAAATAAATAGAGTAAAATTCAAAAAGCTAAATGCTAAAAATTTCATCAAAATCGGGTAACAAATAATGAAATTATTGAATTTCAAAGTTTACCAATATTTTTATATCGTCATGAATATTCATTAGGTGAGCTCATGATGTCACATCCCCACTTTCCTTTTACTTATGTTATTACATGAAATCACAATTTTTTCATTTTTTCATACATGTGTAAATGATGTGTCTCCGTTATGATGGAACAAGTTGCGGCAATAAATAACTAATGCACTAATCAGTTGTCAATCCAATTGTTTCAGTTCTCGGTAGAAAAAAATTGAATAAACCTAATAAAGAACAAGTGGGGATATGACATCATCAGCCCACCTAATGAATATTTATAAAGACATGCATATATAATACGTATCTTTAATGTTATCCGATTTTGATCAAATTTTCAGCACTTTTTTGCTTTGTGAATTTTACTCTATTTATTGAGATATGAATATTTCCAACCTGGATCATTCCTTTAATGCTCTGTAAAATATAGGGCATGTGTCATGTAGAGGGGTTAACCCCCCCCCGTATGATTTTTATACAGGGGCAGCACTTAGGCCTATTTTTATATGGGGGTCGTGGGGAAACCTAATAACTAATTTCTTTTCTCAAATAAAAATAAAAGCAGCAGTAGGCCTATATACACGACACGGTCAGACCTCTCTTTTGTTTCGCTTCTTCCTCCTTCTTTCCTCTAGGCATTATGTATTTTTATTTTTAAACTATATTTTTTGCTCAGATGCAATTTTATTATTTATCTAATCAGCTACATTTAGATTTTCTGCCGTATTATCCTTTTTAACTACAAAAATGAAAGCACGTACTTGGTTGAACTTTATTGACAGATTGACTTTTGGCCCCTAACACGTATGGGACGTATAGAGGTTTAACAATAACATATTTACAATTATTATACAGGATAACATAACATGTACATGTGCCATTACTTCATGGACAGTGATTTACAAATGTATCAGCTGGCAGAAGGGGAAGTTTGCAGAAATTCCATACTGACATGAACAGATGAAAACTTTTTTCCTTAACGGGAACATAATAATTGATACAAAATAAAACAGAATGTGAATGTTTGAAATCCTAATTACAAGAAGCTGTTTCCTATATGTAGCTATGATCTTTTTTAAATTAACTTTCAATATGAGCGGGGGGGGGGGGGGGGGGGAGCGGGGGAGTTAGGGTGGCTTAATTAAGGACTTAAATTCCACCATATAGTATAAGCAAAATTAGCGAGCCTGATTAAGAGTTTTCTATCAGTTAGTTACAGTAAACAGATTTTCCATTTTAAAAGTATTTGGTTTGTTGAAATAATATCTTGGCAATATAAGTTGGACCTAAGGCGGTCTTTGAAGAAGCTGCATTTAAAACAGCATGAAATTCATGACCATGCAATTCTGTTACTTTTACCATGGTCCATGCTTTTACACAGTGTGCAATATCTTTCATCATGGCATGTGTTATCAAATATTTCTGCTACTAGATGAGTATTACTATCACAGTAAAAACGCTGTTTAAGATTTTATACAACGCTGTTTACTATATGAACCTTACAGTATTTGTTTAACCGTTTAAACAAATCATGTTTAATTTATTGAAAATTAGATATTGAAAATTAAACTTTGTTGCTTAAGATTTAAACACTTGTTTAAAGTGTTTAAACAATTACTGTAAGGTTCATATACCGTAGTAAACAGCGTTGTATATTTTTTTTACTGTGTAAGAGAGATAGTACTGTATTTATCATTTCTATATAGTCGAAATCTTGTCAAATTTTCTTGGCAGGATTAGGAAATATATTTCGAGGATTAGTATTTTTTTGAAGATTCTATAATTGACACAAGCACTGGATTTTTCTATACCAACTTTGAATGAATTGGTCCTCTATGATGTCTAATATTTTCTTAACATTAACTTCAGCCAAAAATGTCATGACTGAGATGACCGCATACCATTAAACCCCCGGTTAAAACCACAATCTAAAGAAACACAGTTCAACCAGTCTGATTGGGAGCCTTGAATGCTTTCCATCCGGAAAATGAAACAATACAAGGTAAAAGGAATATTATTCTCACTTTTTTGTATGAGTTTAGCCCAGAAATTCACCATTCTACATTTATGTTATTTGGATAAAGACTGCTACAAAAATATCAACCCTGGCGTTCGGAAGTAGACTAATTTTGTGGTCGCAGGTTGTATAAATTTCCAAATTCTCATCTCATTTTATATTCAGCGAATTGGCCGAAGAACAAGCTGAAAAATGTTGAAAGTACTGAAGGCAAGTGTCATATTTGATTAAATTTGAGTTTGAGTTTGTAAATTAATCTCATATCTTTCTGAAATTTCACAAAAACATCGTAGAATTCTATATTTACATTTTTTGTTCACTTCAGTCCCACCTGCTGAAATTTGTGCATGGATTATTATTATAATTTGTGCACGAAGTTGTGCATGCACAGTACGACATTAAGAGCTGAGCAAGGTACTCCCATGGTCTATCTCGCTTGTTTTGACATATAATTTAAATTTTATGATTGTTTGGGGGCTGCAGCATTGTCAACAGCAAATTCTTTTAAACTGTTCGGGATTTTTTACTTTTGTCTAATATTCATCTCTTGTAGTTGTACTCTTTCTTCTTTTTTCCTCAGCAAATACCTTCTGTGAGCGGAAAGCTAAGTGGACTTTGTCTCCGGAATCTTCACAATGGTGTTAAACTTCACACGCCTCTAGTGCCAATAGTTATTGAACAAACGGTATGTTTCCTTGTTTGTTCCTGATATAAGCTGTAGCTTGTCTAACATTTTGATAACTTGCCGTCTTGCCTAATAATATATAAAGTTGAATCTTTTTGGACCACTGTAAATCTGTTTGATTTACAAAATTGACTTCAAAGTTTGATATAACACATGTTTTGCCTAATTTGGTCTGAATAGTGTCCATTCTTACAAGTGTTCAGTTTAGATTAGTTTCTTTTTTTAAACTCAATCAATCATTTAACTTTGAAACACCTGGAAAGATTAGCAGTATAGTATATAATGTATATTATGTATTAGTATAGTAATATAATAATTGACAAAGCCGAATCAATTGGCATATATATCAAAAACCAAAACTAAAATGTGTTAACAGATAAAAGGTAGCTTATGAGTGAGTACTTCCATGTCACTTTAAATTAATTTGTGATAAAAATAATCACAAATTTATGACATTCTGGAAATATATTCAGTGCTTTGCCAACACAGTCCTATTTTTATGACTGTACATATCGTGTAACCAAGGTTAAATTTTTGTTATGTCATCATAACTTAGAGAGTATATGAACCTATTTTCATGAAACTTGGACATAAGCGGAATCAAGTACATGTATCACTGATCATTTTCATTTTGCATGAGTTTCAGGTCACATGATCAATGTCAAAGCTCATTAAGGGTCAATGGAATTTGACCATGTTGTATTAGTATCAACACTAGACCAAGGATAATATTTTGAATTTTCAAAATAATTTTGCACGTATACATCCCTATTCCATAAAACTTCTATAATGGTTAGCAAATTGACAGATGTACTTTTAAGTCACTGGGCAAAGTCAGGTCATTTGAGGTCAACAAGCTTAGGATTTTATTATTAAATGAAAGTTCTTTTTCTCTCTTTTTGAAAAAAAGTATTCATTGTACGTGTAATTTTCAAAGTCAGCCCTGCTGCTATATTAAATTGTGCTATGCAGGTGAAGCCACCAGAGATGTTCTGCCTGTTTTCTCATCTATTTTCCTGTTTAGAATTAAACACAATTTAGTGCCCAAGTTTCTAATAATAACTTTTCTAATAATGAATTTATTTTGTGCTTGTTCATCTCAATTCAAATTATTAGGGGAGAGGAGAGAGAGCATATGACATTTATTCTAGACTACTCAAGGAGCGGATAATCTGTCTTATGGGGCCGGTAAGTGACGAGTTGAAGAACTATTTCTTTGAAAACTATTTTTGTATGGAAGTCTACGTCATGGTTTAACTACATCCTTATCCACCAAATTTAAAATCCACAATGAATCAGCTTAAATGAAATTTTAGTTTGAAAAAGCAGATTATTATCTTTAAAGTGATGATACAAAAACTTGTTAAAATCAATTAAGTAAACTTCTTAAACCCATTTAGCTATCTGATTGAAAGAAGTGGAGTTTCATGGAGGGATTAAAACTGAGCTTTTTACTGCTTATTGTTATAAGCTACTTCAAATCACACAAAGTTGTATGATTCAATCAGCCCCCCCCTCATCTTCTTAGGCATCGAAGTAGCCCAGTCTATTTAGGGTTAAAACTTGCGTGGAAAGCTTACTTCTACTAAAGAAAAGAGATTAATAACATACTTTATAACTGGCAAATTGCCATTGATTTCAACTGAGATTATAGAATGGGGTCTTGGGGCCCCGTTTCATAAAACATGTTATTCTAACCAATTTGCAGCAACAGTTAAAAGCTACTGAACTCCTTCAATTTGATTGGCTCACGGTAAACTCGTAAAATTGTGCATTTGTTGAAGTAACAAGTCTTTCTGAAATAGGACCCTGATTTCATAATTGGATTTCATATGATGGATGCTTGATGGGAGTATCAGTAAACAAGATTTGGGAAGATATAAACGTCTTTAGAATAAATGTGCACGATTAATCTGTCAAAAACCAAAATGGTGTCATGCTACCCCTCTTCTAAATGAACTTCATTGGCTACCTGTTTCTGATAAAACACATTATCGAATTCTTGTTCAAACTTACAAATCTCTGTCAACCACAATTCCTTCTTACGTTTTTTCGCTATTTCAGCAACAGAGATCAACATACTCTCTTCAGTATCTGCTCCTTCCCATGTCAGTCCTAAATCCAGAAAACTGGCTGGCTTCAATTCTTTTCAATCTCTTGCCCCCCGTCTTTGGAACAAACTCCCACCATCTCTCTGAAACATCTCTTCTCTCGACCTCTTCAAACAAAAATCTTAAAACACACCCTTATAACTATAAGCCTTAACTTGTCTTATGCTATTAACAGCGCTTTGTATCCTCTGGAAAAAGCGCTATATAAATCCAATTATTATTATAATTGTAATATCTGTACATTGTCATTTGTTCTATTTGTATCAGGTAACGGATACATTATCTAGTGTTGTGATCGCACAGCTATTATTCCTACAATCAGAGAGCAACAAGAAGCCAGTTCATATGTACATCAACAGTCCAGGTAAGTAAGGTTATAATGATAATATAATAATAATAATAATAATAGCGGCATATTTACCCAGGGTAGCCACTTCAGTTCCGAAAACTGTTCTCCCAGCGGGCCCTGCTATTATACACTGTTATACACTAATACATGTAATACGAACTGAATTTCAATTGTCGCTGACAGTTTAGTTTGCTTTATTTTAGTTTTTTGAAAATTGTTTTGGGGGAAGGTAAAGGGCAATAAGTAACATTGACTAGTCTTGAGGGGAACATCAAATATATGGCCCGCAATAGACTCATATTTGCCAGAGTCTTTAAACAAGGGCAATATGGGTCTTTTAAGGGCAAGATATTTGATGTTTCCCATAAGAAGAGCCAGTTTATACTTTTATTATTATTCAAATCTAGACATCTGGGGCAAAATCGTAATTGTGATTTTTTGTGTGGATATATTACCCTTCAAGAATGTGATTCTATTTTTTGTTGTTGAGCAGGCTTCACCATTTTGACGTATTTGAAATGTCGCTTCCTTGGCCTGGGGGCACAGTATCCCCCGTCATCTCATCTTGATTGACATTTTGATGTTTATTGTTGCTACACTTATCAATATGATGCGTATCTCTTTCTAGGCATCCTCAGATACCTGGATGTGAAACCAGGGGAAATACAAAGGTATATTTTGCATCGTCTCTGCATGCAAAGTCAGTACGCGCAGAGAGACGGAGGAAAATACAAATAATACGCCTATCCCTTTCCCGATAGTTACATTATCTAGGGCAATATGGTTTTGTAAATTACCAGCTCAGATGTCAGATTTGGGTAATAATTTCCCTTGTTGCATTAAAAAAAAAGATCATCTTGAATCATAAATATGTCTCAATTTTACCCTTTTTTTCAGAATGATACTCAGTAAACAGTTCTCATTAAAAGGCTGATACTAAAGGTCAAGTCCACACCAGCAAAGAGTTTATTTGAATTAGATAAATATCAAACAGTAATAATAGTAAAAATTTCATAAAAATCAGATGTAAAATGTAGAAATTTAAATTTCAATATTCAATCATCTTTCACAAGACAGTTGCATGGACAGTACAGTAATATGCTATTGAGATGATGATTTCACTCACTCACTATTTATTTTGTATTTTATTTCATGAATTTAATATAATTTCATTTTTCCAGATCTGACATTTGCATACTGACCAGGATGTGCATATAACTGTTTTGTGAAATTAAGTGAAACTATGTCATAACTTTCTTATTTTTACATCCGATAGGTTTGTTTGATTTGATCTTTATATTCAAATCAACTTTTCGTTTGGATGGACTTGCCATTTAAGTCAAAATCCTTATTCACTGTCTTTATGCCATTTCATGTATAAACAGCAAGATCTTGAAGGTAATTAAACATCAGTAAAGAGACAAGTAGGACATTCCAGTCCTGGTCATAAATTGACACATAATGTATTTCCAACCCTATCATAAAACGAATGCAAAGAGCAAGTCAATTGATTTGGAGTACTCAATTCAGACTGCTGCTTTCATTGTACCCAGCCCATTTTCTTCATTTTGGCACAATCCATTTTTTTACAACCGGAGCAAAATGAAAAAGGTCTGTGTGTGGTCATGCCTGAAATTTTCCTCCGACTCCATGCTTGATAAGGTGTTTCATATAAACAAGAAAAAAATAAGTTGATATCCTATTTGGATTGGTCACAGCACAAATTTGACCAATCTCGTGATCGTTATTTACTTTGGGTCGTCGCAGTTCTAGTTTCCAACAATCCCAATTCCTAGACTCTTAGCCGGTCTCTTGATGTTACATGTTTCAAAGTGAAAACATGCAGGTTACTACTGGTTGGTTAGTCTACTAACTATTGCTCTCCAAAATAGACCTCCCGGACATGCCGGCGTCTATTACGTAACACCCCAAGGCATGCAGCCAAGTGAAAGGCTTTAGCCTTCATTTCCCCATGATTTATCAATGGAAGGTCGGCTTTAATATAATCTAGTAATGAAATGGAAAACTGACATGCACTTTTTTTGGATATACCAAAACTAAAGATAAGCTTTAACTTCTTATTCAGGTGGCTCAAATCACAGCTAGTCTTGGCATGCAGCACTATGCCTCTGAAAGCTATTTGGCTTGTAGCATGAGTTCTTTATTTCTGACGTCATGGATCATAAGATCATAAATGGCTGGCTTTGGCATCTACAACTGGGCGTTGTGGCATGCGCCTGTAATCCAAGCTATGTGGGGTAGTTACAAATTGATGCAGAGGTTCGAGCCCTGGTCACGTCTTTCGGATGGTGACGTTAAAGGTCGGTTCCAGACGTAAATAATCATATCTGATTGATACACGTCTGACAAAACTCAAATACACACACACACACACACATCTACAGATAATAAACCTTGCCTCCAATCACTAGTGAATAAATCCTTTAAAAAATATATTTTCTATCAGGTGGTTCAGTCACGGCTGGTCTAGGTATATACGACACCATGCAGTACGTCTTGCCTCCTATAGCAACGTGGTGTGTGGGACAGGCCTGTAGTATGGGTTCACTGCTTCTGACAGCAGGTGCACCAGGGATGAGACACAGTCTACCAAACTCTAGGATCATGATTCACCAGCCATCTGGTCAGGCTGTGGTAAGTCTCACTCTAAGGGGTCTACAACCTGCCTCACATAGATGATTGCTCCTCTCATCATGATGATGATAATGAAAATAATGATGACAAAATGAAAGATGAAAATCCATATTTATTATTCGAAATAAGGGAGGTTATCTTGACAAACTCTATTTTGGGGTTTTTATAATTTCCCTATTTCCTCTGTTTAAAATGTTAACTTATTGTATACATGCATATTTTATGTGGAAGACTTTTGTAATACATGTACTTGAATATGGTTTACATTTGCTCAATTATGTATTTTTATGAATTTTGATATTGTGATTTTTAATTGGAAATAAATGAAATTGAACTGAACTGAAAAAATAGACATGTAATGAAATAATCAGAAATTTTGCTTTGCCCAATTGATCGTGGGTCCGGCAGCCGCTGTGCAGCGCCAGATCGACGAGGCTCTATCCCTTTAATCGTTGAACGCCAAACAGGGCAGCAGCAACTTTTAACGTCTTTTAGTCTGATGCGGCCGGGGTTTGAACTCCAGACCTCCTGGTTGTGAGACGGGCGCTCTACCAACTGAGCCAACACACCGGTCTTGTGTTAATAATGTTAATGATAATAATAATGAGAACATTAATGAGAATATTATGGGCATTTATATTGCGCCATCTATTTATAAATGATCTATTCCGAGGTGCACTATTATTATCACCCCAGCTGTAGCTTGACCTGCCTTCCAGTGCTCAATGCATTCAAGGAATTAATCCTGCCACTACCCATTTACCTCCCATGGGTCGAGTGCAGCACAGTGTTGGTAAATGTCTTGCTGAAGGAAAACACGCCATGGCTTGGATTCAAACCCACGTCCCTCTGATTGAAAGATGAGAGTCATAACCACTAGACCAAGGCTCCCCCACTCAGGACATTACTATGATTCAGAATCATTTACCCAAGGATTTTTTCCAAACATTTCGGCTTATAATGCTTTTATTTCTCTACCTCTATATATAGTAGTACCATTCAGATCATTATCAATTATTGTGTTTCTATTTAATAATGGTAGATTGATTTGGGATTTATTTATTTCCAGTATCAGAGCTCTGAAGCTTGCAAAACTTTGTTGTTTGAAGTGTGTGATTTAATGCTACATGTATATGTTAAGATTTTTTAAATAGCAGTCATAGTTGGAATTAATCAATATAAATGTATATCAAAGTGAGGGTAATACACATAAAAAAATGTTTTTTTTTCTATTTTCAGGGTCAAGCTACAGATATCCAGATTCAGGCAGAAGAGATCATTAAGCTCAAGAAACAGATTAACCAACTCTATGTGAAGCATACAGGACAGAGTTTAGATGTCGTAGGCAAGTAGTACAATTCTTTACCGGTATACATATATATAAAAAGTCATAAATAACATCACTTTTACATGTATATGATTTTACACTTTACAGGCTGGTAATTAATGTTATTACTAATTGCCATGGTCTAGTGGGTCTGCCTCTCACCTTGTAAACAGAGGGTCGTGTGTTCGAATCCCAGCGCGGTCTGACATCCTTTGGCCCAGGTGCTAAGTGGGTATCCGAAAGTCATTATAGCTTGTCCAGTAGTTTGCGCCTCACCGGCGACTGACTGGAATACTCCTCAGGGAGTGGAGGATGTGCATACATTGTGTGCAGGAGTGACTGATTGAATTCTATGACCGGGCTAATAATATATCTGTAAAGCGCTTAGACACGTTGTTCCACTGTATTAAGGACTATATAAAAGCGGAATATTATTTTTGTTATTACTGTAGATATGAAGAGGTGATGATTCAAACAAACTATTTTACAAAATTTCATTTCATGTACAAGTTAGTTTGTAATTTTAATTTTTGTGAAAACAAGGACAGGGTAGTGTGAGGTCCCCTCAATAAAATGTTTATTTGTCTTTATTTCAGAGGAAACACTGCATGTCATAAAAATATGCTCATGCATGGTACACTTAAGATGGATATCTAAAGTGCTATTTGGTAAAAACTGCTCTTGGGCTATTACCCACTAAGTGTAATTCCCATTTAGTCTAATGTACGGGTCTAATTTTCTCTTGTCCACCTATTATTTTTTTACTTTGTCACATAAAAAGGATTTGATTAATCAACAATTCATTAACCACATAGACTAAATGGTGTTAGAACAAGTGGATACAAGACACAATGGTTACACCTAATTGAAAATTAGAAGAAATAAAGGAAGGGGCTAAATGTTTATTAGACCAAATGGTTAGTAGACTAACCAGATGTAGAACTATGATTAGACCATGTGGGATAGGGGTCTAGGACCAAACAGAAAGAAGTTGAAGCAATTTGTAGATCAATCAGCGGTTGACCAGCTTCAGACCCACAATCTTTTAATTCGTCTTTTCATCTTCCTATTTTCCAGAGCAAGCCATGGAGAGGGATCATTTCATGAGTCCGCAGGAGGCCTTACAATTTGGTCTCATCGACAAGGTCCTGGACCACCCGCCACACCTTGGAGAGAACAACCAGCAGAGTAACCCTCCTGCAGAGTCCTAGCATATGGGACCAACATGGAAAGGAACTGGACTTGAATGAGTTCTGAAGGAACATTATGCGCATTTCAAGTAATCGACAGGGTCCTGATTGAATATGGAGTGAGAACCTACAGATATGCTATTAATTCGCCATCTTGGATTCAACAGTGATTGTCCGGCATAGGAAGATTATCCTCCATATGGCTGTGGACCTTTCTTTGTGATTATAAGAAGCAGTGAGAATGGTATTCATCACTTGAAAACAACAGATATGATGGCTACTTAGTACTTTATATAAATTATTTGATTTCTAGGATTGATTACATTGATATTGTGAATGATCAATCATAAAACTCGGCCCTACGATTAACAGGTGGATAGAGTTTCAACGTGCTCTTTTGAGGCAAAAAAAGTACTCCAAAAAGTCAAGTTCGCACAAAGTTCCATACGTTTTTCTCTTGCGTGTGCGTGTTGTTTCTTACGCGTTAGTATGGCCCCATATACTGCACTTGGAGTACTTTTCCTTTGCCTCAAGGTTGTGCGTGCTTACGGGTAATGTTTACCCAGCCGAGGTTCGTAAAGGTTTTATCAACGAGTTGTCACTCTGTGACAACTACACTAAATTCCTTGGGGAATTGTCAATGGCTGGCAGTCTGTCATTTGAAACCTTTATGAAAGAGGACCACCAAGTCTTTCATTCTATAGATCTCTCACAATCCTTCTATAGAGGAAAATCGAATTCAACATCAGTGACCCCTGTTTGTTCCTGCAAAGTATTAACCTTTTGAACAGTTTTATTTTCAGTAATACACATTTTCCATTGGTCCTATACTCTTAAATATGGTATACTAGTATCTGATAGACTTTTTTTTCCTTAATTTTCTTGGAGGGGGGGGGGTAGGGATTTAGTCCATCAATATGGATTTGTAGTATCTACCTTTTGATACTATTTTCCAATGTATTATATATTCTTTATTCAAATTAATAAAAGTAAAAAAGTAAAACTTAATTATCTGTCTGTTTTCATTTTTTCAAGTAATTGTTTTTTGAGTGGGAGGAAGGAATAAATCGATTTCACAAAAGGTCAAGATTTAGGACTGAGCCAAACCACCTGGTCCTCCGGAACCTGACCGATGCTGATGGTCACTCATGCAATTTCCTGTGGGCTTGATCAATTGATCAGTTTGAGAACTAAATCTCCAAAAATTTTCACATGATATTATCAACCAATGGGGACAATGGAAAGGTTTATTTTCAATTGGTCTAATGCCAATTCGTCCAAATACCAACTCGTCTACTACCCTTGGGCACCATCAGTGCGCCACTATCCACATGGTCTAATTGCCATTTCGTCCAATAACCAGTTTGTCCAATGGCCATTTAGTCCATACACCATTTGGTCTAACTGGACTAAGTGTTAGTTGGGCAAAATGAATGAAAATGAATATTAGACCAACTGGTTAAGGCTTGATGTCACTGCTTTTACGGATGCAGAGAGGATGTAAAATGGACAAAAATCTTGCCATCCATTGGAGTACGTTATGTATCCGCTGTGTACTCTTTTCATACACGTTTCATACGCTCTATATCCATCGAGCATCCGTCCACAGTGATTTCATTGTTCGCCCAATTTGTCCATTGTCTGGAGCGGATGAAAACGGAAGGAAATTTTGCTTTTTCGCTGTATCCATTATGGATACATTTTGTGTCCGTCGGCCAGTGGGACCAGGCCTTTACACACACGACGAAATGGTCATAGACGAACCTTTGGTGATTAGATGAACTGATGATTGGACGAAATGGCATTAGACTTGTGGTGAGTGGACGAATTGGCACTTTACCAATGGAAGTAGATAACCATGCTGGACTACTCAATTTTCTTTCTTGAAATGATCTGCCTGTAACATCACTATGTATGACTATTGCATCCTTGATCAGAACTACTATTTTTTGCTTCTACCCGAGACAGTGCTATAAGTCCAATGGCCTAGTGGAATGATTACGATCTACAAACATAAATGCAACCATATGATGAGCCGATATATTCCAACAAGAAAATTTAGAAATCCCTCATGGAAATTCTATTTCCACAGTTCTACTTGGTTGATTATAGGGGCTATTCCACGGTTACTCACGTTACATTTGGAGACACCTTGACTCATACTTGGAGCTGTAACTCCATTATTATTGATAGGAACTAAACATCTCTTTATCACAACAAAGTACGCAGTCTGACTATCCTTTGTATAAAAACAAAACTTGGGAAATTTTATCATGCTCCTGGCGAATCTTTGAAATGTGTCGGTTACTCATGTTACATGATTTGGACATGCATAAAATGAAAAGTCGACATAAGTGAAAAGTGTCATCATACAAGGCTTTTATGAAAGTTGATTATTTCCATTTCAGAGAAGTATATTAGGGAGACAAACTTTGTATATAATTAAAAAATAAAGAACACATGGTTTTTACTAGGGGTGCAGATAAAGTGGTTACTCACGTTACGGTTCAGATGGGCTATACAGTACAAAGACACATTGAGCTCATGTCCACCAACCTATTGAATTGCCCATAGGTTTGAAATTCAATATGTGAATTTGGCCTTGACACTGAAATTTATTTCTTAAACTGGAAATATTTCAGTCCTTGGTGACACTGAATTTCTTACGTATTTACTAAAACAAAAATGAAGAACTGAACATTTTTTTTTACATATAAGGAGCAATTTATTTGTTTCACACACAAGCATATAAAAAAGTACTTGCAAAAAAGAATTGTACTGCATGCACGCCAAGCATAGATAATATAAACTGATTTGGATGTGCATGTAAATAAATGGAACAGCCTAGAAGCAGTACACGAGCATTTTGAGAAGTACTGCAAATCAAGAATTATATGCAAAATATGCATGTATATACATGATAAATTAAAACATTTATATAAAATTTAGTGCCTAATTACATTTTACATATTTATAGGAATAGTTATTTGATTTTACATTCTTATCTACAATATATTGTTTATGGATGGCACAATCATACAATCTTAATGATGATTTATAATAATGTTAATAAGAAAGGCATTTTAACAGTTTACACCACATATGTTTGTATGCAGAATCCCATATTCTGACACAAATAACTGATGAAAATATCAATATGCATGAATACAGAAGTTCAAAAGAACATTTTGGAGTCTCATTAGGATTTTTCATAGAGGGAATTCGGAAAGCTGGGTCAATTTTTCAATCATGCTCGAAAGCCGACAGAAATGAAACAAACGGTACAAATTTTAACATATCAAAATGAAAAGGGATAAGAAAGAAATGGAATTCATTTTAACCAAGGAATATGAAGAGTATTCTTAAATCCATTTGCTGTGACGTGGAATGTAGCAATAAGCTTTGCATTATATGTGAGAAATCAATTTTAAATGAAACTAAAAGAATAGGGTTTTATATAAAGTGATTTAAGTAGGATTACATGTATAAATCATACAAACTACATCATAAAATAATGTACTAATGTTACACAATGAATACACAACATGCAGACTTGATGTAAATGATAGGAGTCTCATGATATCGTAACATTTATCTATTATATCAACAAGTACAATAGCCATGAATCATTTATTCTTTTAGCATACATCTTTTTATTTCATTGCATAGTGAATACATGCGCATATCACATTATGACATAATGTGATATGCACTATACAAGAACTGCGTTATTATTATTATTATAAATAAATCTAATTCAGTGTTGTGATTCTAGGACAAAACCATTTGAATCAGAGAAAAGTAAAGCATTAATTTGCTGAACTTTGACCCATCTCTATCCCCTTCCCCTAAAAAAATCTGTTTTAATCAGCAGGCAATTGCAATTAAACTTGTAGGTGGCAGTGTAACTATGACCTTAATCTCGGGGTTCCCAGCTTTTCAAGAAGACAAAATTCCCTGATGAACTTTAAAAACTCCCTGATAGCCAAATTTTGACGCAAACAGCGGCTGAGATCAGTCCTCAATACATCTCAAATAGCCCAGTCCTTTTAGGGTTAAAGGTCAAGTCCACCCCAGGAAAATGCTGACTTAAATAAATAGAGAAAAATCTAACTAGCATAGTGCTGAAAGTTTCATCAAAATCGGATGTAAAATAAGAAAGTTATGACATTTTAAAGTTTCGCTTATTTTTCACAAAACAGTGATATGCACAACTACATGTAGGTGAGTCAGTCGATGATGTCCATCACTCACTATTTCTTTTGTTTTTTATTGTTTGAATTATACAATATTTCATTTTTTTATAGATTTGACAATAAGGACCAACTTGACTGAACCATATAGTATTAAACAATGCTAATTCCACATGTTTAGGGAGGAATTAATCGTATCACTTGACAATGAGGAGAAAATTAGAATATTTAATATAATAAAATACAAAAGAAATAGTGCGTGGATGACGTCATAGTCTCATTTGCATACCAGCCAGGATGTGCACATAACTGTTTTGTGAAATTAAGCGAAACTTTAAAATGTCATAACTTTCTTATTTCACATCCGATTTTGATGAAATTTTCAGTGTTATGCTTGTTGGATTTTTCTCTATTGATTCAAATAAACTTTTTGTTGGGGTATAATACACATATCGCTTGGTCATTAGAATATTAACCAACACATCTTAGCTTTGTAACAGTCCAAATGATAGAACTGTTCCCAATGCACCTTGTGTGTATAATTCTTACTGATGCCCTTAATGATATGCACTATTTGTTTTATTATATCAGTGTATCCCTGAGCGAGAGCTTGTTACGTTGGGATCCTGTCTCGAAGGTAAGCTAGTAGAGCGACGGTTCCTTTGTTGAGGATGGCTGGCCGTGGGTTCCTAAACCGGTTACCAGCAAGCAAAAGAGACCTGATATACACAAAGGAAGAATAACAAAATGTAAATTCAAAAAAAAAAAACACACGAAATTACATATTGAGGAAGAACTGGTAAGGAAGAAATAAAATACATTTTGCTTGACCTTATATATTTTTTTCTTTTTTCTTTGAAGAAACAAATATCTTTTACCTTTGATATTTTGTATAGCCTCCTTTTAAACTGTCTTCCGTCTCTTCTTTATATTATAGTTTTGTATTATACGTACTGAAACTAAGTTACGGGGGCTTGCCTCTCATACAAGCTTTGCTTTCCTTGGCAAGCCCCTCCGTTCTGTTTTATATAGTCATTATAGTCAAAGTTACTTTAGTTCGCATTAGTTCTCATTGTTTATACCTTACTCCGATTGATGTTGTACTTCAAATGACTATGTATAGTTTGATTTTGTTGTGCCTTGTGAACGGAAAATGAATAAATCTAAATCTAAATCTAAATATCTGTTGAGCTCAATAATAAGACATCGTTTGATGCAGATTGTGAGAAGTTTCTATTTTCTTGGCAAGTCCCAGGGTTTAGAAGAGGACCATAAAACCGGACTCAAAGATTGAAAGGAGAGTTCAAAACACCTGTCATATGTGACCTTCATTGATCTTACGGTGGGTGATTTTTTTCAATTGCAGGAGGGATGAATCCTCTTATCATTCTTCAATAACTTTTCAGAACTGAGTAAGAGAAGCATTAGTACTTGGCCTTATGTGCTACATTGAGACTGAAGATCGTTCACACTTTGGAAAGATGTACGTGTATATGCGATGTTTTAGAGATGAGTTACAGACCAGCAATGATTTGTTTTTATTGATGTGCTTATCCAAGACTGGTGACTGTTCCCAGTTCAGGAGAAACTCTCTAATATCTACCACAGTGATATGACTAAAAGAGTTAATTTACCAGTCTAATTTGCTTACCTAAGACTAGTAACTAATCCCAATTCAGGAGGAACCTCTCCAGGATCTACCATAGTGAAATGACTGAGTGGAGAGTTCATTTACCAGTCAAACTTGCTTACCTAAGACTGGCGACTGTCCCCAGCTCACGAGGAACCTCTAGATATCTCCCCTAGTGAAATGACTGACAGAAGAGTTGATTACCAGTCAAACATGCTTACCTAAGACTGGTGACTGTCTCCAGCTCTGGAGGAACCTCTAGATATCTCCCCTAGTACAATGACTGAGAGAAGAGTTCATTTACCAGTCAAACTTGCTTACCTAAGACTGGTGACAGTTCCCAGTTCAGGAAATACCTCTCCAATATCTACCATAGTGAAATGACTGAGAGAAGCATCCCTTTACCAGTCAAATTATATCTACCATATTGATATGACCGAGGAAGAATTTATCTACCACTCATTTGTGTGCTTACCTGAGACTGGTTACTGTTCCCAGTTCAGGAGGAACCTCCCCAATGTCATTGTTCTGTAGATCGAGTGAAGATATCTTGGTAAGGCGTTTTAGACCAGTCAGGTCTATTTCTCCGATCTGGTTACCATTGGCCAACAGATTCTCAAGATTGGACCAGGTGAAGACAACGTCGGGAATCTTTGTGAAGCGGTTGTAGGAGATGACGAGCTCCCGCATCCCGGTCATTGTCTCAAGCTCGGAGGGGATGGTGCTTAGACCGTTGCTCCTGTAAAATACACATATATGGGAAATGAAATGAATTGAATTTCATCAGTATAAATCAATCAGTTGCAAGTATTGAACTGTGAATAATAAGTAGTTGTAAAAAAGGTATTCAAATATATCAAATATTTTGCAAATCAATCGGGATTCCCAGTGCACTGACTGAATACGGCATGACAGGTAAGATCTAAAGACTTCTTGTTTAAAGAAGCCTGACATTGCAAGGCATTTAGTACTGAAATAGTTAAGTACTATAATTCTAATAGCTTTTTACATATTGAATGATAATAATATCGCACTGAAATGCTCTGTGAACACCCAAACATGAAGACCAAAACAATGAAGGAAATAAAGTTAGCCAAATCTCATCCTAAGCCTGAAAATTCGAGACAAAGACATCAGTATTTATACATTTTGAACTTTGGTAAATAATTTACAAAGATCATAATTCAACTTTAAAGGGATGGTCCGGGCGGAAAATATTTATATCTTAATACATAGAATAGAATTCACTGAGCAAAATGCCGAAAATTTCATCAAAATCGGATAACAAATAATAGTTATTGAAGTTTAAAGTTAAGCAATATTTTGTGAAAACAGTCGTCATGAATATTCATTAGGTGGGCTGATGATGTCACATCTCCACTTTCCGTTTTCTTATGTTATTACATAAAATCATATTTTTTTCATTATTTCATACTTGTGTGAATAATATGTCTCCCTTACAATGAAATAAGTTGCAGCAATAAATATCTAATGCACTAAATCAGTTGCCAATCCAATTTTTCTAGTTCATGGAGGAAAATTCAGTGAATTCTACTCTATTTATTAAGTTATATATACTTTCAGCCCGGACCATCCCTTTAAATGATTGTCAAGTAATGGATAAGTTTACAAACAGCTTAATGAAATAGCCCTAGTCTAACGTGTGAAGGCTTGAAGACCTCACCCTAGATCAAGTCTTGTGATGTTAACCATCATCTGCATCTCAACGGGAAGAGCTGGTATCTTGTTAACACTCAGATTCACATCCACCACAGTTTTATGAAGTAAGATCAAACTGAAACGAGAAATGATTAAATTCAGTTCAATTTAAATTTATTCCAATCAATAAAAATAAACAAATACATACATTCATAGGAAATATTAAATTAAGAGAAGGAAAATAACAATTTAGACAAATTTGGTTTAAGGTGTATTCATCATCACCACCACCACCACCGCCACCACCATCATCATCACCATCACCATCATCATCATCCTCTTCCTCCTCATAATAACATGAATCTGAATGCTTCTAAATGTCATATAATGAGAATCGACTTTGGTAGAGCTATGTTGCCCCCTCTACAATGTAGTTTAAATGGCCAGACCTTGACTGAAGTTGATGCTGTAAAGATCCTTGGCATAAACTTACAGTCCAACCTTAAGTGGAACAATCACGTGAGTGCCATGCTCTCCAAAGCTAGCAAACGATTGTTCATGTTACGATCTTTGAAACCCTTTAAGCTTCCTGAGAAAGATTTGCTTATAATATATACAGGTTATGTGAGGCCGCTGGTAGAATACGCTGTTCCTGCTTGGCACCCTGGCCTCAATAAACAACAGGCCCTCCAAATTGAAAGAATACAAAAACGAGCCCTAAGGATAATATTAGGTGAACGTTACGTGTCGTATCCAAATGCATTGCAGCTAACACAACTGCAGTCTCTTGAAATTCGTAGGCATGATTTATGCTGCAGATTTGCAGGGTCCTTGTTAAAGTCAACTCAGTTCAGGGACTGGCTCCCAACACCCCGTCAGCATAGGTACTCTTCAGCCTTAAGAAATACAGCACTGTACCCAGTGGTGAGATGTAGAACAGAAAGGTACAAGAGGAGTCCTATTCCATACCTTATTGAGTCACTTAATACCTTGTAATGATGTCGGGGAACTCCTTGCACTCTCTTTCCTCTCTCTCCTCTTACTATTCCATTTTCTTCTGTTACCCCTCTCCTTCTTTCTGTTTCCTCTCTCTTTATCTTCCACTAGCTTTTCCTCTTTGCTAGGATTCCCATGTTATTGTTATAAGAAGCTGTTGCTACTTAATTGAAATGTGTGAGATATGTACATGTATCGATAGTGTTGTCTGCAAGTTTTACTCTTCCTCTCCTTCATTTCTTACTATGTCTCCTTCCCTACCTTTCCGCTTATACCCTCTCCCTTCTCTCTTTCTCTCATCTTCATTTTCCTCCTCTTCTCTCTGTCATCCCCCTATTATGTCCACCTTCATTGTCTTGATACTATATTCCTCCATCTATTTTATTTTCTTCCTTTCTCTTTCTTCTTTCCTTCTTTTTCTATATTGCAGTACACAAAACACTTGAGTAATTTCATCATGAAGTCAAGTAATAAATGGTACATGTATAATTGATATTTGAACGCTTTATATACATACACATCCAGTGCAATCTTGTAGTGCAATCAAGCCAATCATGTAGTGCAATTACAGTGAAGTATAACAGGATAGACACGATAGAAGTGTTGCAATTTTGTCTTTTACATTTTTAACGTTTTCTGTTTTTTGATAGCATGTTGTACTTGTAATATGTAATATTTCATATTGTTGGCATTGCATCTATCTTTTCTGTCTCCTATCTCCATTATCTTTTTTCTTGTTTCCTCCAATTTTCTGTTTCTCCATTCTCCCTATCTCTTTTCTCTTTTAAGCCAAGTCTGCCCCGACTATAGGTTGATTTGAATGAATAGAGGTGGATCGGCTAGAATGTAAAATGTTGAGTGCTATGCCTATATATCTCGGTTATCTATTCGTTCGGGTCGACTTTTTGCTGGGGCGGACTTGTTCTTTTGTTAATACTTCGATGCATGTCCAACAATCTATGATATGTTTTAGTACTCCATTCGACCTTGTTAAACGCCTTTTTGTTTAATTACACCGATTTATCGCTCTCTTTATAATTCAATAATACACAATGCTACTCAATGATTTTGCCAATTATGCATTTCTTTTTCCATGTTGTTCATACTGTTTCCGTTTCACACATGTTAAATACTTATTGATTTTTTACCAACCTAATTCCATATCGCCACTCATTTATGTTTCCTGCTACTTTTGCAAGGTCGAATGGAGGTTACTATGTTTTCTGTATTGACTGGCTGTTTTATTTAGTTATTTATTTTCATCTATATATGATATATACCTTGTTTGTATATTTGCGTTTTTTGTCAATTTATATGTCATATTTTTTACCTTGTACAAGCATTTGTAATTCAGCCTTTGACTGCAATGAATGTTTTTTTAGTATCAATAAAGACCATTATTATTATAATCATCATCATTTGCATCACCACCATCCTTTACTTCAATCAGCATTTTCCCCATTCCAAATGGGCACTGACACTTGCATCACAATGACACTCACTTCTTTAACTTCTTTCTGTCTTGATCCTCCTCATTCAGACCATCAACATATCTCTTCTTGTAATCTATGGTCTTCCCTTTCCTCATATGCCATCCACTAAAAAAAATGTATTAACTTACTTTTCTGGTACTTGTGTAAGCATGTTCTTGCTGAAGTTGACGGCAGTGACTCCGCTTTCCTTGGCAGGTTCCCATAAAGAGACTGGTATTGTTCCCGACTTCTTATTACTGAAAATGTCAAAACACACGTGATGAGAATAGAAAGCTATAACCAACCACATGCAGACATGAAAAGATGTTGACACTATAAAAAAAGGAATGTGTACTAAAAAAGTATTTGCTTTCAATTTGTTTTTCATATCTCAATAACTGTACGATATATTGACATTCTAACATTAGAGAAAATAATAACAGTATTTTGATTGCATTTCTACATCAGGTCTTCCAAAATAAAACAATTCCTAAAAACCAGTTCCACCCCCAGATCATGAATCTTTTGACAAGATTTCCCGCAGCACACCTGTAGTCCAAGGTCTTGCCAGCCACTGCCTCTGTCCGGCCTATAACACTTGATGGATCGGAAGCTGACGAGCTGTCGGGTGTATCCTCCGGAGTCTCCTCTATGCGACTCCTCAAGTACTTCATCAGCTCCATTGTGCCCCTCTGTAGAAACAATAGTTCAGTCAGGTCAATGTAAGTTGATCTTTCACAAGTCAAACGATTGCGAAGGACGCAGCCTATCCAGACACGGCTTGAAAAATCTGAATAAATTGTGCGCAACTTTAATGGGAAACAAGCCGACAGCTGAGATGACAGACCACCAAATTTGTCCTCATGATAAATAAAAATATAGTTAGTATTATTATTCATCATTAATAAAAATTGGGGATTTTGTCTCACAATGTCTAACTGAATTGTCAGCTTTGCATAAACTTAATAGATAAGTAACTTTCTTTTCATGAAATAAATTCATCCTGTGATTATAAATGGTAAACTTCCGATTCGTCTATTGCCATCTCGTCCACTCATCACATGGTCTACCTTCATTTAGTCTAATGTCATTCCATCCATCAACATTTCGTCTATAAGCCACTGGTCCAATATCCATTTGGTCCGATAATCACTTTGTCTAATCACCAGTTCATCTAGGACCATTTCATCTCATAACCAGTTGGTCTAATACTCATTTTCTTTTCATTCACTTCGCCCAAATAATGCTTAATCCAATTAGATCAAATGGTATACCGGTATGGACTAAATGGCTTTTGGATCGACTGGTTTGAGACAAAATGGTGAGTGGAGGAAATGGAAAATTAGACCATGTGGAAAGTGGACGAAATGATGGTAGACCAAATGATAGTAGACGAATTGGTAATTGGACGAATTGGCATTAGACCAACTGGAAATAAACCATTATAAATAAGCCGTATTTGAGGTAATGTAGTGAATATTGAACAAGATGAGACTGAATTAGGATTATCAATGGCATTAAATGAATGAAAAGAAGGATTGATTTGGCAATAAGTCAAAAAATAAAGATGGTTTGTGACTTACATTGACAATATCTCTCCTGATACTACGAAGTGGATTTCCGTCTAGAACCATAGCTCTTAGTGATGTTAGATTACCAAGCTTATAAGGTAGACTGAAATAACAAACAATAAAAGGAAATAAACTTCTTCAAAATGATTTGTATCGGGCAATTCATTGTTTTACCAAGAGTGAGTTCTGTCATTCCATTACAAAAATAGATATATGTGAATCCTTGCTCATGGCAGAAAATACTCATTTACTTTTGGTATGCATTATTGCGATGGGTAGATTTTGAAGATGATTACAGCCATTTGATGAATATCATCATTTCGGCCGGCCAATACAAAGCTTAGCGGCTTATCATGTTGTTAATTATATAGTTGATTGCTCATGGCAATCAATGTTATTAGTCAATAAAATCAGCTCTGTAGTGAATCAATGCCTTTGTGCTGTGAGGCTATCAAAAAAGGCATTATATTTGTGTCTAGTCGACAAATCAAAGCTCCATCCTCAAAATCAGAATATTTTTTTTAATATTGGAAATTTCTACAACTAAAGACATTTAAAGAATAATTTCAACAGAATAATAATCAACACTGCTCCCCATTAAAATCCTTGAAATATACATAAAATAGGATTAACAGTGATTACATTTACCTAACGATACAAACTTGAACCCCCCTCCCTCTCTGAAAAAATGAATAATTAATCAAACAAAACAAAATAAAAATAACCTGAACCTTTAAACAACAAAGAAACAAAATTGCTGGTAAAGATATCTACATGAAAAAAAAAATCAAGGTTAATTCACCCCCAAACCCCCCCCCCCAACACACACAACAAAATCTTTAAAAAGGAGGTACAAATTATAAGTACCTTGAAACATTATTGTTGGCAATATTGAGTCTGGTGAGAGTAGTAACCTTTATCATGTCTTCGGGAATGGTGGTTATCTTGTTATCTCTCAGATCTAATACATTGAGAGATGATAGGGACTGAAGCAGCCCAACACTCAGCTCTGAAATATTGTTATTACCAGCATGGAGTTCCTAGAATAAGCAAGAAACATAAAGTCACTAACAAATTTTATTGAAAACACAATAAAAAACCAAAGCTAATAAAAAAGTCAGATATAAGAAATTGACTTTGGTACCAGATTTTTTCCCCAAGTATAATTGTTAGGAATGCTATAAAGAATACTTAGACCCAAAGTTAGCATTTTAAGAGCTTTATTTAGTGAATCGCAGCAAAAGGTACAATTTCATGCATTAATTTGCATAATAATATAAAATAAAATACATAGATTTAGTGAAATTTAGCTATGCAATCACATAGTTTATGTCATTTTCTACCATCAAGAAAATTTTTGTTGCCAGGCGTCATCCCATCTGTGTCTTTGGCCAAGATCATGGGGGTGGGGGGGGGGGGGGAGGGGAGCATAATGGCAGTCAAATACATGAAAATATGATAGATTTGGAATTGATCATAAGTTTCTTGCAACACTTCATGAATCTTAGAATGACATACCTTCAGATCTTTGCATTTGGTGAAAGGAGGTAGAGATGTAATTTTGTTGGACTTTATATGGAGCTGCTCTAACGATGACATGTAACCCATCTCCTCGGGTAGTGCAGTCAGTCTGTTGCTGCTCAGTTCTAGCATCCGAACTCCTGCAGAAAAAAAATAGAATGGCGAGGTTTTGCTCGGGGGTGTGAAAACGATGAAGATCAAAGTCCGATGCACTCAAATAATTCTTGCTTAAGGCCGTTTCAAAACCTCTAGGCCTCTATACAAATGTGTGGTGAATGTTTGCAATGCACAAGCACAGTGGCAGGTTGATGCTTGAAGGGAACTATTGGAGCAAAACATTCCACCTAGACAGTACATTGATGTAGATCTAGTCAAGGCCTTTGAACATTTCGACAAAAAACAGTCAGCCTGCTCAATTACCGGTGTTCTTACTTATACTGCACTATATCTATTTGGCCCAATGACTTGTACCTTGCAACAATCCAGCATGACAAAGTAGATATATCTACTACTTATAATAAAGTAGTCAATTAAGATTCGAAACTGTTTGTATACGTAGTTAATCAAGTAAAATTACTGCATTATTATTTTTTCTTTTCTTTTATTATTTATACTGCAATGAATCAATTGAAATGATGATTGCTGATTGATCCATGGTACATTTGTTTCGCCAAATTAACTGTTGCCAGTTTCAGTTGTATACTTTCTTTTTATATTCTTATACTGACCTGGATGGAGGTAAAGGGGTGTGGGAAGGAAGACCTGTGGGTCATGGTAATTTAGTTAAGCTTTTCCAAACCCAGGCAGCCCCTTCATCTCTATTCCAGGTCCTTTGTACTATGTCACCTATGTCCTATTGTTTACGTAATTTGTATTGTACTGTAATTTATGTATTTTGAAATGCCGAATAAAGAATAATAACATCAAATATCCAGACAAAGGTTTTATCTTCCACAATGTGGCCTTACCTTTTAGGTTACCAATGGTCGATGGGACCAGCAGTAGTTGATTCTCGGATGTGTTCAGACTCTTCAATTTACGCAGGCTCCCGATTGATTCAGGCAGATCTCTAAGCTGGTTATTAGATACATCCTACAACGTAAAAAATAAAACAAATTTAAAACTTCTGTCAAAGTATATGTATTCAACACTTATATTGAGGATTAATATTTTTAAAGGTTACTAAATGTAAACCAGAAGGGAAAATAAAATACAGCCCCACTCCATTTTTCATTATATTTTTTTCTTTTCTGTGAGTATAAGGATCGCTCCCTCCCCCAGCACACACTCTCTCAGCATGACCTGACCACTGTAGTGATGTGTTTTACACTCCAACATAACTGGGAATTTAAGTATGATTTTTAGTCACACTTAAATCTTTGTGAAACATCCCCTTATTAATTTGAGCTTGACTTTGAAGTATGACTTACCAAGTTTTCCAGGTGGTTAAGGTCACCTAGACCATCTTGGAGAACACTGATCTTATTATGCTGAACATGAAGGAAAAGAAGATCATGGAGCTGGGATATCTGTGATGGAAGCTCTGTTAAACAGTTGTGGCTAGAGAAGCAATGAAGAAAATAAAAGTTTAGTATTCAATGGGGAATCTTAAGAAAATTTTTACTCTTTTCTCCATCATATTTGCATGTTTCAATAACACCAAACCAGGGGGGGGGGGGGGTGTTTCACAAAGATTTAAGTACGACTTAGAGTCGCACTTAAATACTGATGCGTACATATAAAACGTGCAATCTTATTGATCAATATGCAGTAGTGTGCATCCTCTTGGCATGATCTGACCAATGCAGTCATGCCTTTTATAACGCATGCAATCAGGCCTTTAAGTGCGACTGAAGTCTTAATCTAATCTTTGTGAAACACCCCCCTGAATATATTTCTTTACTCATCACATTCATGTACACTACATAAAGATGTGTCTCTTACTTCTGACAAAGTGCCTTACAGAAAGTATGAAGCTTACGGAGGCTAAATTGCCCTCAACCCCTAGTATTTTGTCACTGGCAAATGTCAAAATTCAAATTGTGTAGAATTTTTTTTTCTCATAACCACAGGGTGTAAGTAGAAGATGATCAACTTTTTATAACCTGTAAAATATGCTTTCAAGTTAATATTTTGCTCTTACCTTATATTCAATCTCTGCAAGTTCCGGAGTTCTCCAATCGCGGTTGGCAAAGAAGTTAGCTTATTGTCGTGAACCTACAATAACAACAATAATGCTACCTTTCACATTACAGTTTTAGATACTTCATCAGTAGGGTGATAAACTGTCAAATCAAGGTTTTTTAATTGGTCCCATGGGACCTCTTTGACGCTACCACACTGCACTATCTTCTGAACTTGAACTTCACTATGATAGTGAGGCGTGGCCTTCACGGTAAGGTAACAATGTAACTTCAATAATGATGATGATGATATTGGTAATAACAGCAATAACAATATTATAACTATGATGATGGTGAGAAGTGAGAACAATGATTAATAAAAGTGCTAAAAATAATGAAGATCATTGTAACAACCACCAAAACAATTAAAGGTCAAGTCCACCCCAACAAAAAGTTGATTTGAATAAAAAGAGAAAAATCCAACAAGCATAACACTGAAAATTTAATCAAAATCGGATGTAAAATAAGAAAGTTATGACATTTTAAAGTTTCGCCTTAATTTCACAAAACACTGATGACATCACTCACTCACTATTTCTTTTGTATTTTATTATATGAAATATTCAAATTTTCTCCCTGTTGTCGTGTGAATCAACGATTAATTCCTTCCTGAACATGATCAATTAGCATTGTTTAATACTACATGTATATGGTTCAATCAAGTTGGTCCTTATTGTCAAATCTGTAAAAAATGAAATATTGTATAATTCAAACAATAAAAAACAAAAGAAATAGTGAGTGATAGACATCATAGACTGTCTCATTTGCATGTTGGTCAATTGTGCATATAACTGTTTTGTAAAAAATAAGCGAATCTTTGAAATGTCATAACTTTCTTATTTTACATCCGATTTTGATGAAATTTTCAGCATGATTGTTTGATTTTTCTCTATTTATTCAAATCAACATTTTTCTTGGGTGGACTTGACCTTTAACAATAAAATCATAGTGCCGTCTAGCTGTCTCTGATCTATTTTATCTGTAACTCATTATTCATACATAGTGCACTTAACTTACATCTAGCACAGTAAGAGCAGGCAGCTGTTGGATATCATTTGCGAGTTCTTCGAGTTTGTTTGAAGCGAGAATGAGCTTCACCAATTCAGTCTGATCCCACCATCTCTCATCCTGGTTGTCCAATGCTACGTTCTTTGCTTCAGGGGGGACGTCTATGTTGATATTCCATACTGACTGAGGAACTGTGAGGTAAAGGATAAATTCCGGTTGTGGTAACGATTTCAAAATGCGTTGAAGCAGAATCCAATGTACTACCCAAGTCTTTAAGTGCAAAATGATTTTGGTAGAAAACGTGCAGTTTTGCACCAGCCAAATTCGAGAGAATTTCCCACACCAGTAACTGTTCGCAAATGTCATAGCAAGTCTCTCGATTATATTTCAAGGTCAGTATGCCAACCGATTTTTGGAATATCGCAATCAGGAACGGCTGTATTTCGAGATCATTGTCAAATTCTCATTCAGACATCGCTTCGCTTTGCCATAGTTTTGACATGGACTAAAGTTAGCGACTAAAAGACCTACCTGCGGCAGCTCACCCATTTGTTCACATGATTTTGGTCACTAACTTCAGTCCATATCAAAATTAGGGCAAATCCAAGTGAAGCTAAGCTTCCTAAGGCGATGTTAGATTGAGAAATCCAACGATGACATAGAACAAAATGCAGCCATTTCCGATCGCGATATTTGGAAACGCAGTGAGCATATTGTTATTCACCTTGAAATGTGATTGAGATTTGACAGACCTGCCTGCTATGACATTTGCGAACAATTACTGATTGAGAAATTCTCTCGAAATCGGCTGGTGTGAAACTGCTTTTTACATTAGGTCTACTTTACCGTACGTCATCGATTGGTTGGTGCTGATATGAAAGGCTAAGCCAAACTGTGCGGCCCAAAGGCAAAGGTAAGGATTAGACCAAAAGCTTTGGTCTAGGTTGTTCCGCTGAACTCCGTTGGCTCCACTCACCAAATACAGAGACAGAAGATCTAACTCAATCTGTACAGGGACTCAATGGCCATAAGTTTATTGTATTAATTCGGATAAACCAGGGAAGTGAGAGTTGGGCGACAGCCGAAGTAAGTCACTGTTTTTTCCTTTTAAGTTTATTTTTTTCTGTTTTGGTGCATTTCAGGCCAAAACGGAATAATAATCCTCATTCTGGTCCAGTTCTTTTTATATATTTTTATGAAATAAAGACAAAAATCAGCGGGATTTGTTCACCCCCTAATGGCATGAATGGTGGCTGCACGATCGCTACCTCGGGCGAAGTTCGTGCAGGCTCCACTCCACTTCACTACTGCTACACTACGCTCCACCTACCCGAACTTCGGGACGGTGAACTCGATCGGATATTCCGAGTGACAAAGGTGGGATGGAAATGTTATTTATTGTAAAAATTATAGAAAAAAATATAACGAGAAAGTAAAATAGCTTAATTTCTTACTCTTCGCCCGTATTTCACTCCGTGTTCATCCTCCGGTTATCCTCAAAATTTGTGATTTTGGGCCAGTATCTTTTTCCTCACACCTATTATTCACGGCCGATTTCAAAACATCGCATGCGATCAATCGGTCCCAGTGCGCAGGTCATCGCAAAACATCGCATGCGATGTTTTGAAATCGGCCGTGAATAATACGTGTGAGGAAAAAGATACTGGCCCAAAATCACCAATTTTTAGGATAACCGGACTATGGACAGAGTGAAATACGGGTGAAGAGTAAGAAATTAAGCTATTTTACTTTCTCGTTATATTTTTTTTCTATAATTTTTACAATAAATACCATTTCCATCCCACCTTTGTCACTCGGAATATCCGATCGAGTTCACTGTCCCGAAGTTCGGGTAGGTGGAGCGTAGTGTAGCGGTAGTGAAGTGGAGTGGAGCCTGCTGCACGGACTTCGCCCAAGGTTGAAGGTACACGATCGCTAACCCAGAGAGCTCCAGCCCGCGTAGCGGGCTGGAGCCCAGACGCTCAGTGTACAAACGGGCATTCAGGTGAGAGTACCGTGAAGTTTGGTCAATATCATTTACATAATACATAATTTAAACAGAAATTAAGCACTTACCACGATTGTATGGATGATAGTCTAACGAGTGGCAGTTTCCTGACATCGAGGCACAGACTGGAACCTCAAAAAACGATCAGTTCTGTCGCGGTAGCTCTCCTCTTTCAGAATTCAACACAAAATGGCCGATCGAGACCGAGGCTAGTATAGCACTAGCGCATATAGACTTTGTCAAATTCGCGCATGCGCCCTACACCCTCTCGAACGGCCATTTTGCTATGAATTTTGAAAGAAGGAGAGCCACCGCGACAGAACTGATCGTTTTTTGAGGTTCCAGTCTGTGCCTCGATGTCAGGAAACTGCCACTCGTTAGACTATCATCCATACAATCGTGGTAAGTGCTTAATTTCTGTTTAAATTATGTATTATGTAAATGATATTGACCAAACTTCACGGTACTCTCACCTGAATGCCCGTTTGTACACTGAGCGTCTGGGCTCCAGCCCGCTACGCGGGCTGGAGCTCTCTGGGTTACACGATCGCCTGCCATCTGTGTACGAGGAGAAAAAAAAGAAAGGTTAAGAAATGAGCAGGACAAGTGGAATGTCGCTGGCAGCAAGGGCAGTCTTGCCTGCAATACACAATTAAATATCAGCAGTGCAGAATTTTAAAACACCTTCCATTACATGAGTCATGACTCGGCCGAGGCCGAGTACAGTTTAGAAATTAGAGATTTAATGATACAGACATGAATGATAATATATGGGACTACAATGTAAACAACGTCTTTACCAGTTGTGAGTGAACGGTTAGATAAATTCAATTGTCCACTGGAGCGTGCTTGTTTGAGGATGACATTCGAAACACCTTTTCCATCATCTTCCTTATTATTATTGGTTCTCTGAAATCCAGCTCTGGGATTGAAGGGCTGCCTCCCACCACGACGAGACATTTTCGAAAAGTGCCACCTGCGACGTGTTCAAAATGACATCGACAAGCGATTGCATAACAAATTCGCGCGGCTGGCTTGGCTGGATCTCTTGCTTACACCTGTCGCTAGCTGTCGAGCGAGCGCCAGATTTCGAAATTGGGGGTAAACGGGGTGTGGTCCAAGGGGCGTGGTGATACCTTTGTGTACAATGTTAATGTACTAGTCCTCAGAAAATGATTGTGGTTCTTTAGGGATACTTTCTCCTCTTTCCGCCTTCTTCTTGCATTTTCATTTTCTTTATTATTTCAACACTTAAATTTTCAACAAGTTAACAGGCAAATATTCCGTCTTCTATATTATCTATATATCTAATCTATCTATCTATATATATATATATCTCTCTCTCTCTCCATCCATCCATCTCTATCTATCTACCTGTCCATCCATCTATCAATTTATTCACGTTTTTATCCATCTATTTCATTAATTTATCTATCCATGAATGCATTTTATTCATTCATTCATTCACTCACTCATTCAATCCATCCGATCATCTATTCTTATAATTCTTTTCTTCATTTATCCACTAATACATCCATACATCTGTCCATAACACTTATCCATTCATCCATCCATCAATCCATTTATCCATCCATCCATATTCCATCCATCACTCCATTCATCTAGTATCCATACATTCATTCATTCATTCACTCATTCATTCATTATTCCATCCATCCAATCATTTATTCATTTATATATTTATTATTAATTTCTTCATTTATCCACTAATACATCCATACATCCTTCCATAACATTCATCCATCCATCCATCAATCCATCCATCCATCCATATCCATCCATCCATCCATATTCCATCCATCACTCCATTTATCCATCCATCTATCCAACAATTAATTCATTTATCCATCCATTCATTATTCCATCCATCCAATCATTTATTCATTTATATATCTATTATCAATTTCTTCATTTATCCACTAATACATCCATACATCCTTCCATAACATCCATTCATTCATCCATCCTTCCCATCCATCCATCCATATCCATCACTCCATTCATCCCTCTATCCAACCATTCATTCATTCATCCATCCATTCGTTCATTCATTATTCCATCCATCCAATCATTTATATATTTATTAATTTCTTCATTTATCCACTAATACATCCATACATCATTCCACAACATTCATTCATTCATTCATTCATTTATCCATCCATCCATCCATCTATCCATTCATCCTGCCATCTACCCAACCATTCATAATTCATTCACACATTAATTCACTCATTCAATGCTTTAGATAATGTCTGTTACATACATGTACAAAAACATTCTATCTCTGCCCATTTCATAAGGACTTAAATTCAATATTTAACATAGTTAACTAACTGTAGTACTGTACTATTGAAATATATATTTGATTGACTGCCTACCTGGTTAAACAGGTAACTTTTCTTTCTTAAAGTCACTCTTTCTGTCAAAAATCGATACTTTCAAAAGAAACATCACAAGTACTTCAAATAGATCAATAGCTCTTGATTTCTCTGTGTAACCATCACTCTACAATCCTCTACTTTATCATTAGTCTATTTTTTCAGTAACTCTTAAAAGTAAATGTATGTACTACACATAAAAATAAGACATCACAGTATATTATTATTCATATGTGTATTATAGTTTTAATAATATCAATTCATATATACATGTACATCTGCTGACACAATTACTGTTATAATGTACTTTAATAAATGTTTACATAAAACAATGGTAAAACAATAGTTTAATTTCATGATGTTTCTTGCTGTAAAAAATGTCACTGCCAACTAAGAAAAAAAAATAAAATCAATAGAAAGCTTATCAAAACCTTACGTTAAAAATGGATGTGATTTATATTTGAAAAGATTTTGAAACATCTCACTTTCACAAAGATGCAGTGAGGGTAAACATGTGCATCCTTTGTCACTAAATGATTCCTTGTAAAAAAATTCAATTTGTCAGATATATTTGACAGATTTAGCATCCTCTCTCAGTAACGTTTTTAGTTTTCTTAAAGGTCAAGTCCACCTCAGAAAAATGTTGATTTGAATCAATAGAGAAAACTCAGACAAGCATAATGCTGAAATGCCATTAAAAGCGAATTTAAAATAAGAAAATTACGTTATTTTGAAGTTTCCCTTATTTTTCACAAAATAGTTATATGCTCAATTTAGTCACGTGCAAATGAGAGAATCAATGATGTCCCTCACTATTTATTTATTTTGTATTGTTTGAATTATTCAATATTTCATTTTTTACAGATTTGACAATAAGGACCAACTTGACTGAACCATAAAATGTTAAACAATGGTGATTCCACATTGTCAGGGAGTGATAAAACTTTGTTTCACAGGACAATGGGGTAAAATAGAATATTTCATATAATAAAATATAAAAGAAATAGTGAATGAGTGAAGTCATCAGTCTCCTCACTTGCATACCAACCAGTATGTGCATAACTGTTTTGTGAAATTAAGCGAAACTTTAAAATGTCATAACTTTCTTATTTACATTCGATTTTGATGAAATTTTTCAGTGTTATGCTTGTTGGATTTTTCTCTTATTATTAATATCAGCCTTTTGTTGGGGTTGACTTGTCCTTTAATGAAGGCCCTTCTGATAATGATTTCAAGAGAAATGTATATGGCAAGCCATTTGTGTCATAAAGGCGATAAACTCAGTTTATCGCCGAAAAACCTACTTTATCAATCGAAAAACCTAGTTTTTCAATTGAAAAACTAAGTTTTTCGCCGATAAATTAAGTTTATCACTTGAAAAACTAAGTTTATCAAGAAAAACTAAGTTTATCGCCGAAAAACTTAGTTTTTCGATTGAAAAACTTAGTTTTTCAATGAAAAACTAGGTTTTTCATTGAAAAACTAGGTTTTTCAAGTGAAAAGCAGAGTTTCTTGAAAAACTAAGTTTTTCGACTGATAAACTGAGTTTTTCAAGTGAAAAACTTAGTTTATCGGCGAAAAAGTAGGTTTTTCAAGTGATAAACTTAGTTTATCGGCGAAAAACTAGGTTTTTCAAGTGATAAACTTAGTTTTTCAATTTTGATAAACCAAGTTTATCGAATCTGATAAACTGAGTTTTTCTAAGAACGCCATTTGTCCCATAAAAGTGATAAACTAGGTTTTTCAAGTGATAAACTGAGTTTATCGAAGAACGCCATTTGTCCCATAAAGGCGATGAACTAGGTTTTTCTATTTCGATAAACTCAGTTTATCGAAATCGAAAAGCTAAGTTTATCGAATCGAAAAACCTAGTTTATCGCCGATAAACTAGGTTTTTCGATTTCGATAAACTAGGTTTTTCGATTTCGATAAACTAAGTTTTTTTAATTGAAAAACTTAGTTTATCACTTGAAAAACTTAGTTTATCAAATAACTCTGTTTATCAAATGAAAAACTCAGTTTATCGCTTGAAAAACTAAGTTTATCAAGAAAAACTAAGTTTATCACTTGAAAAACCTAGTTTTTCATTGGAAAAACTAAGTTTATCGGTGAAAAACTTAGTTTTTCTTGATAAACTTAGTTTTTCAAGTGATAAACTTAATTTATCGGCGAAAAACTAAGTTTATCGGCGATAAACTGAGTTTATCGCCTTTTTGACACAAATGGCTTGCCATAAATGTATGCCTCTTGATGGACAAGATGAAAATTAAATATGGTTAGGTTTTCAGTGGTGGTGAACAGTTGGTTGGGTCCAGTGACCTGGGCAATGTAAATAATGAACTGAAAACATTTGAAGAAACTTTGAAAGGAGAAAGCTCAAAGTTAGCAACACATGTTTTTTGTGCTGATGGCAAGAGGCATATATTATTATTATTATTATTATTTATTCGGCAATTAAAAATACATGATAGTACAATACAAATCACACAGACAATAGGATATAGGTGACATAGTACAAAGGACCTGGAATAGAGATGAAGGGGCTGCCTGGGTTAGGAAAAGGTAAACTGAATTACCATGGCCCACAGGCCTTCCTTCCCACACCCCTTCACCTCAATCCAGGTCAGTTAAGAATATAAAAAAAAGAAATATGTAAACTGAAACTGGCAACAATTAATTTGAGGGAAACAAGTGTACCATGGATCAATCAGCAATCATCATTTCAATATATTACGGACTAGCATCATCAATGAAATTTCAATTGTACAAATTATGTGTATATTAATGTTCAGAATAATGGAAAATATTTACAATACATACAATTTATGTTCAGAATATCATATTTATAAATGTGCATTATTAAAATTCAGAGTGACGCCAACAGCTAGCAAGAACCGAATGTCATAGTCCAGTTATTGATCAATAATTGAATAATACATGTAACTGCAATTGTTGCATTATATATAAATTTGTCTGGTTAGCTTGTTTCGGTACAGGAATTTAGTCAATAAAGAACAGTTAGAATTTCATGACGAAGAAGCGTGAGGAGCTTCATGATATTACCAGATATAATTTCATCTTTGATGTGAGAAGGAAAATTCTCCCAAATAATAGGAAATCTGTGCACTGCCGTTTGATGGAGGACTGAAGGCCCCATTTGCTTTATTTCCCCTGCTCCAACATGAGCTCTGAAGAACTATACTCAAGTGTATGGGAAGGGGTCAGGTTGCTAGAGGCTTGGGGTCTGAGAGTAAGAAGTATTACATCAGGGGCCTGTTTCATAAAGGACTTGCAACTGTTGTAACTTTGCCATTATGGCAACTACCATGGTAACCTCAATTATGATTGGCTGCTGAGCCCTGTTACCATGGTAGTTGCCATTACGGCAAAGTTTCAACAGTTGCAAGTCCTTTATGAAACGGGCCCCTGATAAGGCTACCAGTAACTACAAATTCTACACACTCTGTAGTGATGATTCTGATGGATATTGGACAAGAACCCTTTTGCCAAGAACCGTAAGGTTTACTTAATAGACGACGTAGGACCCTGAGGAAGAATGAGGCAAATAGTGGACGTCATACAAGGAAGGGAACCTCAAGGTTATTATTATCAAGTACTTGTTAATAACCTATTGATGATTGATGTTTATGGGGTTTCATGACTTCATAATTACAAACTTCACAGTATTCAGATTCGCGTAGAGTATTCAACCCATTATATGTCAGTTCTGTTTCCTACATGTATTTATTAATAGCAATTTAAGTGAACCCATTTCCCCCAAAATATGAGCATGTTTTGAAGTAGGAAACATGAGTCATCAAGCAGCAGCTCTCCAAATGCACTCCTAAAGTTGGAAAGATTACACTATAATGAAGAGATGATCCTGTAATATAATTATCATGAGCTGATGTGATTTTTACCATAAATCATTTTTGATAAATTATTCAGGAGATATTGATTCTTTTTCTGTTTGATTTGCTGATCAAGTGATTTGGACTTCATTGAACATGACACGCAGCAAAGCATCAAAAGTGAAAGCAACGCAAGTAGGGAAATTCCTCCCCTTGTTTGGAGGAGCAACTTAGCAAAAACATCAAGCACCGTCCCCTCGACGCCCATTTGTGGTTGATAAGGACATTGACCACAAGGTAACAGAGATTCAGGGAATGGCATCTGCAGCACCAATGCGGAGAAGGGTGCATGTTTATTGACTTTGACATCAATAAACATCTTTGTGACTTGGCAGGTGATAAGGAGAAAATAGGGACTTTGGTGGAAAGAGTAGTAAAGGCGACAGTGGAGGCAGCAGTACCAGCAATAATTGAGGCTGTCAAAGAGGTGTGCCTGTGTACAGTAAAGGAGGAATTAAATCCCATTTTACTGCAATCCCAGTTTAAGCTTGATCAACTTGATCAAAACATGAGAGAGAACCTTCAGCTGACTGGGATTGCTGAAACTGAGGAGAGGAGGGTCTAGTTGGAGAGGTAGTAAAGATAGCAAAGGAGGCTGGAGTTGATCTCTCTCCAAATGATATTGATACGTGCTATCGACTGGGCACTCGAAAACAGGCAGGTGGAAGGCAACAAGTGGTGGAGCCCAGGCCGAGGCAAGTCTTCGCTCGATTGCGCTCAAGGTGGAAGAGGGATGAGCTGTACGACAGTAGGTTTCAACTGAAGGGGAAAGATTTGTGTAAGGGAGTCTTCATCAATGAAGATCTGACTACCCTGCAGTACAAACTACTTATGGCAGCAAAGAAAGCCCCGGATGGAAAAGTTTTGATGAGAAAGTGAGAGAATGGGCACAGATTGTCCACAAAGACAATACAGAAGAAATGAGACTGCAAGCGTAAGGAGTTTCTGAAGCCTGCAGTGCAGAGTGCCTTCAGAGAAAACTCAAGGTTTCCGACTTTTGATGGACAATGTTGACCTGGTAATCCAAGCCAGGCATCCAACTCAAGCAAATTACATGTATGGTACTGACCTGCACATGGTGCACATAATGGCTGTTGAACATAGGGAAGATGGACATTACCTGCCAAATACTCATCCGATCAACACCTTGGATGCCGTTGACACAACTGACTTTCTTCCCAACATAACAGACAACAAGATGCTGGGGAGGCTGGGAATGGATGATCCTGTCAGCAAGAATAATAGCTGCCCACATACCATCACTTTCAAATGCCATGTCAACTCTTCCGTCACGAATTCATCATGAACACATGGAAGAAATGCGTTCCAAGTCTAATGTGGTAAATATCACATCATCCACCCAGATGTTGAGATGGTTGTATTGAGAATATACAGATAAGAGATGTTAGACGAAACTCAATTCTTAAAGGTGGTTGTATTGAGAACAGAAGCAGATCAAAGAAGTTTAATATGCAAATAAGAATATAAGAAATACAATACCTTTGAAAGGTGGGATTATATCTTCAACTGTTAAAGGAGAAATATATTGATTATGAATGGGGTCTTATTATATATCAATGGAAAGGTAATGATGTGGGGATTATCAGTGGGTCATTCAAAAATAACGAAAATAATACATGAGGTGAAAATCGCCGATTAAAAAACGCTAAAATGCCTCTCCGAAATATGCCTCGCATCGGTCTCTGAATTGACTCGAATTTGATGACGTCACTTTCTGTACGAGAGGCGTGATTGGCTCTCCCACATGAAGCTCCACTTGCATGCAAAACCTGTTGCGAGGGTACGTTTTCTCCACACTGTCACTGAATACTTCGATCACGAAATGAAAGAAAACCCAGAATTTTATCTAGATTTGGATTTTTAAATTGATGATTTTGAAGATGAAGAGAATGATGATGAAATGAAGAACAAAGTGACATAGTTGGAGGTAAATTGGGGGGAATTACGCCGATGATGATGAGTCGGACAATTCAACTTGCAACACGATCACAATCACATGCCGATTCGCTACCAACTCATGTAGCTGCTACAAGTGCTAGCTACATGCACCGCGCGGGCCAAATTGAATTCATGAAAATTACGATAAAACCTTTTTTGAAGGAAAACGTTGAGGTAAATTAAAATAAGATGTAAAAGATCATCCCCGACATGCGAGCTAACCCTTGTATGCATGCTTGTTTGTCGTTGCAAACAAACCATCTCAAACACATGTACTGGTATTCTTTGCTGATTGAGAGCTGTGCAACACGTGCATAGATCTACTCTCTCAGCCAAGGCGAGCAAGCAATACGGCATGTTTGTGATGGTTTGTTTACATCTAATTTTAATTTACCTCAGTTCTCCTTCAAAAAAGGTTTTATCGTAATTTAAAAAATAATACAAGATGTTACTATATTTTTATATAGAGAAATAATTCCCCGAGTTTCGTAATTTTGTCAAATTAATGAGATAAAAATTACATCTAACAGAACGAGTGACAATCTATCCCAGCCACATTAAGTTTATCGTCGGTGCATATCGTCTGCTGTTATACGTTGAGTTGATTTGCCTTCAGGTTTGGATTATATTCACTTGTTTGTAAGTACAGTTATATCATTATTTTCCTTCTTCATAGTCACATAGGTAAGAGACTCTGTTTGGACAGTGTGGTAATTCATTTTCATGAATTCAATTTGGCCCGCGCGGTGTAGCTAGCACTTGTAGCAGCTACATGAGTTGGTAGCGAATCGGCATGTGATTGTGATCGTGTTGCAAGTTGAATTGTCCGACTTATCTTCATCGGCGTAATTCCCCCCAATTTACCTCCAACTTCATCACTTTGTTGTTCACTTCATCATCATTCTCTTCATCTTCAAAATCATCAATCGGAAAATCCAAATCTAGATAAAATTCTGGGTTTTCTTTCATTTCGTGATCGAAGTATTCAGTGACAAATGTGGAGAAAACGTACCCTCGCAACATGCAAGTGGAGCTTCACGTGGGAGAGCCAATCACGCCTCTTGTACAGAAAGTGACGTCATAAAAAATCCCCAATTTCGCGGACGTAATTCTGCGTGCTTGAAGCATTCAGAGAGAGAACTTTAAACTATCAATTAACTGAGTTTCATCGGTCTCCATGATAAATGATGTACATCATCGTGTTCTCCTTATTTTCTCCTTTAATTTGATATATGATTCTCCATTTTTACGATTTTCAATATATTTCTCCTTTAAGTTTGGCATACAATCTGTGACATTTTCAAAGCTCCCTAATATTTTGCAGTATACCTCATTTCACGTAACTTTTTCTAAATTTACCGAGAAGTTTGCACGAGGGCTTAGCAATGGGCTGTTTACATATGTGTGACAGTATGGGCTCATATTCGGGAGAGGGGTGCGCGGAGAGTGGAGGGGAAAAAATCTCGAAGGGCCAGCATCTGGACTAACTTCTTCTTCTTCTTATTCTTCCTCCGCTTTTTTCGGAGATCAGCACCAAGATGCAGTAAGGCGTAATCCATTCGTCCATCCAGTACATTGCATTTGAAGGTTAATTTACATAATCAATTCATTGAGGACAGGAAAGAGATACGTTTCATATGAATTTTATATAAAAATAGCAGAGTATCTGTTACAAGCTGACAGCAAACTGAAGGAGGAAGATTAAGAGAGCTTGGTAAAAGTACCACTCTACTATAATGGTTGTTCTTGAAGGGGTCATATAGACATAATATTTCATCTTGCATATGCCTTCTTTTTAGTTTTGTAAGAAGGTCTTCCCTGTGAGATAGTAAATAGTCACAGGATCCAACAAAATGATCTGCATCTTCATCTTCCTTGTTACAAAGCTGGCACGTGGCTGTATTAGACTTTTTAATAGTTAGAAGTCTTGCCTGCACAGGGTAAGTTTGGCACAGCAGTTGGGATCTGATCATTACAGCTTGTCGCAGGAAGTTGGAACTGCTATTACGTGGATATAGATGATTTGGAGGGGGGATGCTGATGCTCCTCCAGAAAGAGAGTGTGGATTTTAATTGAACTGCCTCTGATGTTTTGCAGACTACCATACTATTAACAGCAGACTTCACAAGCTTTTTCCATTGACTGTATGGTACAGGGTGCAGGATGAGAGAGTGGAGGTCTGGAAGCTTGTATCTACTAAGAGTATCTTGCCAGGCTTTGATAGAGGAGGTTTGACTGGAGAGAGCATGCAGGAACGTCCGGTATTCAAATCGTTCATGGGGTAGATTAAGCAGCTGCCCTATTAGAAGGAGCTTCTCTTGATCCACTTGAGTGCTCAGTGGAATGAGGCCGGTCAGTAGATATACCGATTCATCAGCAGCAGTTTTGGGGATGCCCAGGATTTGCTTGAATAACTGTTGCTGTGCTTGATCAAGCCTTCTCTTCATTCCTTTGGTGAGGGTCATGATCGCTGCTCCATACAGCATTCTGGGAATGCAGTAGACCTTCCAGAGAATGGCACTGTGGTTTGGAAGCAGACCCCCAGTATAAGCTCCAGATCCAGTTAGTGCATAGAATGTCTTTAGCCCTTTTGCGATGATGTCTTCAGTTGGGTCTCGCCTGATGCTGGACTTTATGATACCGAGGTGAGGATGCAAAGAGGCTGTCTGCACCACAATATCTCCGAGATGCCAGGCAGGATGCTGAGGAGCAGTTTTCCCTTCATTGAATATGACAATACAGCTCTTGGAAGGATTAATTCTATACCGCCATTCCTCTGCATATTTACTAGTCTGATCTAGCATGCACTGGAGTTCACTCGGAGATGAGCTAAGAAGGGCCACATCATCTGCCAGAACAAGGAGTCCAGAGTATCGCCCCAGAAGGCTACATCCAATGTTCTTGTCACGAAGAAGTTTGATGAGACCATCGATGAAAGTAATGTAAAGGAGAGGTGAAAGGACACCCCCTTGTCTAACTCCTTGAAGAATAGGAAAGGGCGCACTGACTTTACCATCCCATAGCACTTGACTGCGCAGGTCATTGTACAAGGAGATAATCATGTTGCGGTGGAGGGGATGGATGCTTGTGTCCTCTAACTTCTGGAAGAGTCCTTTATGCCACACTCTATCGAATGCCTTCTCTGCATCAAGGAGGGCAACATAAGTAGGCTTCCTGCTAAGAGTGTTGAGTTCGAGGACCAGCTCAAGGCAGCATGAGGTAAGGAGACAGGAATGTCCTTTCTGAAACCCAAACTGGAGCTCATCAGGAATATCGCATTGTAACAGAGAACTCTCAATACGGGGTTTAAGGACAAGTTCTAGCAGTTTACAGAGTGTTGAAGTGAGGGTGATACCCCTATAGTTCTTTGGATCACGGGGATTCTTCCCTTTTCCCTTGTGAAGGGGCAGAACAAGGCCATCCTTTAGACTCTGCGGGGTGTATGAAGCAGCCAGGAATGAGTTGTATATCAAGACAATCAGCCGCCTGGCTGTTTCTCCGAGGTAGAGAAGGTGTTCAGGGCTGATATCATCTGGGCCACTTGCTTTTCCCCTCTTAAGGCTAAAGATGGCATTGTCAAGTTCCTTAGAAGTGATCAGTGCTGTTTCCAGAATAGAGCTGGTGTTGGTCTTGAGTTCAGCAGATGGCTTTGATGGTTCTTCACAGTCATAACTGGGCGCCAGTGGTATTGCCAGGTCTGTGAAGTATTGCTTCCATCCATCTGATATGAGAGATCCCTGATATGTTCTATCTTTGTATTCCAGAGTGTCCGTTTGGGGTTTAGAGCCATTCCCAGATCTCTGTTTCTTTATCAGATAATGAAACAGTTTGGAGTTTGACAGAGAAGCATCTTCTATATTTGTCAAGTGCTTCCTGTGTTCTTGTGCCCTTGACTGTCGAAGATTCCTCCTGAACTCTTTCTTATGATGAAGATACCTATTGTGCAGGCGTACTCCCTTAGGTTTTCCAGCTTTTTTCCATGACTTCCAGACATGCTTTGCTTCTTGGTAGGAGCTAGAAACATTTGCGTTCCATTCCGGTTTCCCCCGACTCTTGCGATTCGGTTTACTGTATGGAAATTCTTTTGATTGAGCAAGCATTTTCTGTGAGAGAAGTAGGAGAGCCCACTCTGCCTCTGAAGGAGGGAGTTCACTCACATTTATTTTTGTGAATATATCCACCGCTACAAGTTCAATGGGCACTGTGTAACACTCACGAATAGTACTTCTGGAAACCTCATCCCATTTGATTTTTATCCTTGCTGTTGGTTTTGCTTTATTGGCTGTATGAAGTGAGGATCTTACCTGAACCTGGTGTGCTAAGGGCATCACTGGACTCCAAATCATTGTGACCAGGTAATGATCAGATGTATTCAAAGGTATGTCCTCACTTATGGACAAGTCACTATACTGTGATAGATCAACTGATTGTACCAGAAAACCATCAATACTTGACCTTTTCTTTCCATCATCAGTCTGGAAGGTGAACTGACCTGGAGTACAATGTTGCTCTGTCATGCTTGACAGGTGAGAAGATAACATGAAGCTCCTCATGTATTCAAGTGTTTTCTTGGAGTTCTTATGCACTAGGTCCACATTAAAGTCTCCTGCAATAACTATTGGAAGTCCATTTTCCTGGTGGTTATCCATTAGGTGTGTTATCTCTGCAAGGCAGGTTTGATACTCTACTTGGTCAGAAGAGGCAGTGCCACAAGGGAGGTAACAATTTATAAGCAGCAGTCTTGCTCTGGGGTTATCACTTAATATGATCTTGGTAGCCAATATCCGTGATGACTGACATGGCACTTCAGTGTACTCCTTAATGTTCTTTTTACGAAGGTAAGTTGTTACACCTCCTTTTCCTCTGCCGCCACTGATGATATTCAAGTTTGTCAAACTTTCTGAAGACTTACTGACAGTATGATGTTCAGAGCTTGCCTTCTGAAGGATGTCAAGGTTGTGGTCCTGGAGCCAGTGCTCCTGTATGCATAATAAGTCAATTTTTGGTAAGATGTAAGATAGTATGTCCTCAGAGCTTTTGAAACCTCTAACATTGAAGGTTCCCATTACTATTGAGGGTGTGACTGTAGAGGTAGTAGTAGATTGAGACTTGACTGAGTAAGATTCATGACTTGTTGGTGTTGACTGATTAGTATTTGCAGAGATGGAGGATGGCTTGTCACATTTGGAAGGGACAGGAGTTGTGCTGTACTCAAAAGAAAGTGATGAGCTGCTTCCAGCAGTGCTAAGTGAGTGCCTGTCGAGGCCCGACCCGCATGAAAAACCTGCTTGGAAGTAGGAGTAATTCTTGGAGCAGCTGAAGAAGAGGCATTCGTTATTGGATCCCTTGGCTGCACTGGCTTTGATGGGTATTGGGACGTTTGAAACTGGTGTTGCACTGCAGCAGGATGCTCAATGCGCACTGTTTGCTGAGGTTGGTTGCTAAGTATTTTCTCAGGCCCAACTTGGGTGTTTGCTGACGAGGGTACTGGTCTCGGGGGGTACCCATACGTGCAGGTGCCTCTGACAGACTTATCTTCCACCAGCTGGATGGTTGGAGCATTCTTGGCAGTTCCAAGGGAGGGGAACTCTTTCAGTGATTGCAAGTTAATCTCGGGATCCATTTGTCTATTTCTGGTTTTGTGGTTTACATGGGGTGCGCCTTGGAATTGAGGAACACTGTGTAGTGATAATGACCTCAACCTCACAAGAATCTTTTGGGGGCTCCATCAGGTGAGGACGAATACCTTTACTTCAACAGGAAGGGTCGTAAATCACTCAACGTTCAGTTGATTTGTGATCACACCTACAAACTACTGAATGTCGTCGCCAGGTGGCCAGGAAGCATCCACGACAGTCGCATCTTGAGGGTAAGATATTCAAGAAATTGAATTGAATTTACTGGAAGATATGTGCACATGTATATTGAACATGATATTAGATCTTGTTGCTGCAGTTGACAAGACCCCTGTTGGTACCACTTTACAGGAGGAAACATTCAAGAGGTTCCACATACTTTGACCGGAAGAGAAGCACAGGGACTTTTGGAGAGAGTTCTTGTATAGGCTCCTTTTAGATCCGGTGGGGCGAATTGTTGGAAATCTTCTGTAACCAGTTCCCGTTGGAAAAGGTTCTTAAAGAGACGGTTTCCTTTGTTGGAAGCCAATAGTCAAATGAGGAGGAAGCCAATCCTTGTGTTGAATTGGGTGAACTGCAGGTGCTGTGATATGTGTCTGGGTTTGTCCCTTACGAACTCCTAAAGAGGTATCGACACGCAAAATCCCCTCTAGTAAAGGAGTACATTAAAATTTTGCAGTCGTAGAGGGCAAGCCAGGACAAGCAGACCATGGCCCCATCCTTTTTGCCATACACAGTAGTGTGGATAGAAATGCATAACAGAGGAGGTTCCTTTTGTGTCACTGACAAAGTGTTCAGGTTCTTCTGGGCATACGGACTGCGAGCAAAACCATTCCTCAACAGACAGACGGGAGAATTCGGGGAAAAGAAAGATTAAGACTACTTGTTCAAACTGTGTAGTGATAATGACCTCAACCTCACGTGAATCTTTTGGGGGCTCCATCAGGTGAGGACGAATACCTCTACGTCAACAGGAAGGGTCGCAAATCACTCAACGTTCAGTTGATTTCCAACCACACATACAAAATACCGAATGTCTTCGCCAGGTGGCCAGGTAGCACCCACGTCAGTCGCATCTTGAGGGTAAGATAACCAAGAAATTGAGATGCAATGCCCCCCCCTACCCTCCATCATATGATAGCCATGCAATATGATAGCTATAGAATGACTATCCTCAACCATAGTTCATCAACACATAATTTATTAACAGCACTATGCTTGTCACTTTTTTGAGCCCCATACTACTTCAGTCAGACCATAGGGAGTTGTGACGATGGGGCAATTGTAGGGGGGGGGGGTATAACAATTTAAAAATATTTACTGTACAGACAGGCAATGACATGATGTTGGGCAATTCATAAAAATAAATAATAATATGCATTTTCCTCAAAAAAATTTAGGAAACGCCTAGAAAAAGAAGCAAGGACTTCCAAAGGGTCGAAGTCGAAGCGCTCCTGCAGTTTGTGGCCACTAGGAAACATGAACTGTTTGGAACTGGAGGAAAGGGGAGCAGCAAAGAAGAAAAGTTGAAAGAAAGGTATTTTTGAGCCCCATACTACTTCAGTCAGACCATAGGGAGTTGTGACGATGGGGCAATTGTAGGGGGGGGGGGTATAACAATTTAAAAATATTTCTCTTATGGGCCACTTATATCAATCAACAGATGTGGTGCCATAGCATTTTTTTAGAGAAGGAAGCCAAACCTAAATGTGAAATCATGTTCACTGGAGTCTGTGACTGGTGGTGAGTTCAAAGACTACAGGCACTGTCTTCCAGCTATTCAGTGCAACCCACCTCGCATTGAGTGTTTTTTTTTGGGCAAGTGTTCAGAGTGTCCCAGAAATTAGAAAACCTGACACTTAAACTTTGCCACCACATAGCGCCTACTGCAAAATCCAAGGCTACAATATTCAGGTATTTAAAAAAAGTAAAGTTATCCAATTGAAACTTTTTTTTCCATACCAGTGCTAGGCATCTACATCCTTGGTAAAAAATCAACACTAGCAACAACGTGACACATCCCTCCTTATCCTGCAAACTTTTGTCATGCGCCCTCTTATCATAACGATCAGTTACAAATAAATCCAAAACGCCCAAAAGCTTAAATCGTGACACGGCAACAGCCATGTTATTTTTGCAACCCATGTAGACCCTTGGTGCAACCAATCCTAAATTTATAATTTGTCTACTTCCACATTATTTCCATGCATAGAACCTGGAAAAGAGCAACGCATTCTCTAAGAGCAGCTGGTGGCCAAGAAAGAGAATGGCATACATTAAGAAAGAAATGGCGAGACATGGCTTCAAAAGCCAAAGCATATAAAGCCCCAAGGACAGGTAAGTGTGATGCTTAATAGAGGAGATTGGGGTTAATTTGAACAGTTTTAGGAAATACTATAATATAAAAGTAGTAGAGAAATATAAATATTTAACAAAAAGAAATATGGATATAAAACACTGACAAATTGTATTCAACAAACAATACCTAGATGTCTACAAGGTTTCTCTTCTCATTTTACCATGTTTTAGCACCTGCCAGAGATTGGGACAGGTGATGCATTACTGGTCAAATCGACTATTCTATAATTCTTGCCAGGGCCAATTAAATCCAAAGTATTTGAGTCACTCTTTATTTATGTACAATATTTGGAGGTCGGCCATCAACGAGAATTCGAAAAACTTTCAAATTTGGCGCGAAATTTATCACATGACATTACACTAGGAACAGTTCCTACGTCTCGTCTCGATGAGACGTAGGCTACGCTCTGTATGCAACTTAGTTAAATGGGTACTAAGTACGGTATGCGTCTTAGTGGTCTTTGTGAGACTCCCGCTAAGATGCATCTTACACTAAGTCCTATAACCGGACTTATGGATGCTTAAGACGCATCTTATCGCTTAGTGAAACAGGCCCCAGGTCATATTATGTCTTCTGGAGGCATAGCTACGGATCCAAAGAAAACACAAGCTCTCAAAGTCTTGCTCACTCCTAGGAACGTTAAAGGAAATTTGATCTTTCTTGGCACTATCTAGTTACTGCAGGAAATTCATCCCTAACCTCTCTTAAGAGAGTACACCCCAGGCTTGAACTGTCAGGTGGCACCAAGACGTCTAAAGTTAAAGCAAAGTCCAAATCTCATTCCCCGCTTCCTCTATGGAAATGGACCAGAAGGCTTGAAGAGACATTCTTAGAAGTTAAGAGTAGATTGGTTAGTTCACCTGTCCTGCAATATGCAGACTTCTCAATGCCCCTCATATTGCATACAGATGCAAGTACCACCGGTTTGGGGGCAGCTCTATACCAATTAGAGGAGGAAGGTAGGGAGAGGGGGCCAGCTTATGGAAGTCGACCACTGAACAAGAGTGAGAGGAATTTCCCAGCCCATAAATTAGAATTCTTAGCTTTGAAATGAGCTGTGACTGAGAAATTCCATGACTTTCTCTTTGGTAATGCGACCCATGTGCTGACCAATAATAACTCCTCGACTTATGTTCTCACCGCTGCTAAACTAGATGCGACCAGTTATAGGCGAGTATCAGTCTCTGGTCAGGTAAGATGAATATAGACGCAGATACTCTCTAGGCGCCCCCCATGATGCTCCCTCATCTGATCCTCCCGTAGGAAGAAATTTTGAAGCAACAACCATCTACGTCTAATTTGTTGATCACAACAAAGAAAAAACTTGATCTCTCAGATCGGAAAGTATCAGTAGCAGAACAACTTGTAGAACTAGAGCAGTTATTAAAGGAGATCACTAAGTCCATCTCAAGTGAATCTCAAGTATACCATATATCTAACATTCTCCCAACGACATGTGTGTTAGAACATAAATTTGATGTGGATGATGGCAATCTGCTGGATACTCACGTAAATACAGTAGCGGTAAAGAGGCAAGAGTCAGAGAAGCTTGCCCAATACTATAATGAAAAACCCTTACAGGATTTCCTGTCAATTTCTTTGATCTGTCAGATCGGGAAGTATCAATGGCAGAAGAACCCCATGGAAGAACAGTGGTATTCTGTTAATACCGCTGAAATGGGCCATCCTCCATATTTTATTTGACCATTTAAAAAAAAAATTTCATCATGTATTTATTTCATTGTTTTATATGGAAATAAATACACAACAGAACAACTAGCAGAACTACTGCATCCATTGAAGGAGATCTCTGGGTCAGAGCTGCCAAGTTGTATTTTGCATTTTCACTATTCTTATCCCCCAAAATCAGTATTTTGACAAAAAAAATCAGTATTTTTACCGTGTGAGATAAATATTTTGTATTTTCCCCCAAAAAAGTGTATTTCATAACAAAATGCTTGGCGCACTCGCCCATTACGGCGCTCAAACTGCATGCAAGCTAAAATGCGCACTGCTCTTGCAGATGAAAAAAAAAAAACAATTGAAACTTGGGTATATCTCACCCTGGTTTTTACAAAATGATTGAAAAAAAAAACAAGTAACCTGAAATTACATTGATCTTATAATCATATTTGTGTATGTTTTATGAAATAGAGACATTTTTTTTTTTTTTTTACAAAAAACGTATTTTTAAAAGAAAAAACGTACTGCCGTATTTTGGTTGCAAAAACGTACTAAATACGGCTAAAACGTACTGGTTGGCAGGTCTTCTGGGTCCATCTAAAGTTAATCTCAAGTAACCATATCTAACATTCTCCCAACAACATGCATGTTAGAACACATATCTCCTGTGGATGACAGCAATCTGCTGGAGTATACATGGAGTAGCTGTAAAGGGGCAAGTGTCAAGAGGCTAGTACAATACTACAATAAACAACAAGTCCAAGATTTCCGTCCATGACCTCTTTTTTTTATAAAAGATTGGTGCTTAAACCCACCCCCGTTTTTTTTTCCAGAGGAAAAGCAAGCAAGGTTTCTTGACGTGGTAGCGGTAGCAGAAGGGAAAGCATCATGGCTGAATGCAAGATCATAAACCAGCACCCGATACCGACATTGATGACGAAACAGAAGCTCATACAGGATGTTGGAACAAGATGGGGATCAACACGTGACATGATATAGCCAATGTTAAAGTTACAACAACCTATTTCTAATTCATTAATTCAAACAAAGAGGAAGGAATTTGATCTGTCAGATTGGGAAGTATTAATAGCAGAACAACATTGCTGGTCTCTGCACTTTTTTTTGCATTACTATATTTTGTTCTTACAATATTGTATTTATATCCAATTTCTGTTAATATTCCCATATTGTAAAATTTTCACAAGGTTACTGTATGTATTTTACTATGTCATATGATGATTATGTTCATGTATCATAAATTTATTTTGCAAATGCAAGAAACTCTTGCAAATAAAAAAAGAGCCTTCTTTAACATAAATAAAAACATCACTGAGAGAGGGCAGTAGATATCTAAGAATTGAATATACTGTACATGAATTCTCACAAAGGTTTGAATAAGGTTCAATGCCTACTTACACTCCTGTAACATTGACATTTTGCTCGAGTATGATTCACATTATTGATCTTTACCAAAGTTTTAACAGGGCTTTACATTTAAATTATGGGTTAAGTGGTTCAGTGGTTAGAGAATTGGACTCATAATCACAAAGTTGTGAGTTCAAATCCCCACTCTGCCATGGTCTCCACTTTGATAAAAAGACCCGAGAGCAATATCTGTCGTTTATTAAGTCAGCAACTATGACTGATTAACCTGACGTAATATGATTCCTAGGTAATTGTTTATATACCAACTTGGCATTTACCAGCAAAAGCTGTCCTGTCGAGTTCCTACGGGAGTTACCATAAACAGAAACAGAAAATTCCATGAATTGAACTACTTGAGGGAGATCCGAAGAGAAACCATCATAGACGGCCTGTTGGAGAGAAACTACATTAAAGGTAGAATGAAAGTAGTCTTTATTAGGACAGATATTTCCATAGACCTTCACTCTTTTTTTAGCTTCCTACCTTTAGAAGTCAACTAACTTTTTATGATTGCTTCCAATTAGTATTTTCATATGTCCAAATCAAAACAATGAACAGCCATTTTGGGGGTAGTTTATCAGTCTTCTCAGCAGGTTCAATTGGGTAACTTGATATGAGCTTTTCACAAATTCCAGGATTATACTGAATATAAAGTGGCAATGGCAACTTAAACAAGATAAAAATTATGGTTTATATCAATCATATTAAAATAAATAAAAAAGCTAGAAGTACTATTAAATCAGATATTCTTCACGGCGCCATCTTGCTCTGTATAGACGAAGACCTGGGCGATGTCGTCATGCTCGTAAGTCCGCTTCAGATAAAGATCGATTAGCCTCATGCCAGATATGCTCTGAGAAGAGAAGAACAAGTTCAGATGTCAATTGACCACATTACATGTTTGTAATGAATATCTACATGTTTATGTATCATCTCATTGATCTCAGGTACCGTTTTGAAAACAAGGAAAAAGTTTCAATGACATTTAAACCAGAAGAAGAGTGTATCTTAATCAGCCATTTTCAATTTCTTTTGTTGAAGCTCCACATTTCTTGTTGGGAATCTGTATTGCTCCACTACCCAAATATTGCAGAGGGAGTAAAAGGGCCCTTTTTTTGGACTAATCATGCATGAACATGCTGATTCTGGCCTGAAAAGTGGAAGCATAAACGCACCCCTAGTCAAATATTTAACGTACCTGTAATCCTGGGATGGTTGGAATGAGTTGAAGTTTGATGTCCATACTGGTGTTAGGTCCAAGTTTACCGAGTTGCTTACCGGAGATACCGAGCCAAACCAGACCGGTGGTGTTATTCAAGACAAGCTTTAGATCCATTGTTCGTTCACTGCAAAGTATTTAAGAAATCAATTTCATATTAAAATTGCTGTCATTCAAGACAAGCGATAGATCCACGGTCCGCTCACTGCAAGATAGTCATAGAATCAATTACATCAGACTGACTAAACAAAATAGGTGCAAAAGTAGAGCATCAATGGAGACAATGGAGAAGTATTAAGTTCTGTGGATAAAGGATATATGGACAGTTGTCTGCACTAAATAAATGCATTTACAAGCAATTTAAAGGTAAATTAAAGAAGTTGCAAGTAAATTTCATGAGAAAGTATGTAAAACCAAGATTAAGAGTCACCCTATCAACCAAGATCTAGATCTGGTACGGTAACATAAAAAGGGACTTTGTGTAATCCTAAAATCTAAGCCTAAACAAGAGGAGTGTCTCTGGCAGTCTCGCCTGCATTACACAATTCAATATAGCAGCACTGATGGATGTTCAGTAATACTTGATTAACCGTATGTCCAATTTTCATGAACTAGGTCCATATACTTTTCAAGTTACATGTACAGTATGAGGTCATTTCAAAAACTTAACCTTATGTTAAGATATAAGTTGACGCCGCCACCGCCATTGCCGTCGGAAAAGCAGTGCCTATAGTCTCCCTCTGCTATGCAGCCGAGACAAAAGAGAACTTTGTGTAATCCTAAAATCTAAGCTTAAAAAGGATCACAATGAAGATCACAAAGAGGATCACTATAGAAAGTAAAGCAATACTTTTCAAGATCCAATAATCAGCAATTTTGAAGTTTTTCGGTGAACCTTTATGAAATTGCCCCTCCCAATTTCAATTTTTCTTTAAATAAGAGCCCCTACCCCCTCCAGGGCCCGTCTTACAAAGAGTTGTGATTGATCCAATCAATCGTTACTCTATGGAAATCCATACGTGTCATAATTATTTCTACATAAAATTTTCAAAATGTCCTTTGCAAACAGAGGCGAACACACCAAATTTTCAAGAAATAATTATGAAACTGATAGATTTCCATAGAGTAAAAATTGATTGGATCTATCAGTTTCATAATTATTTCTACATAAAATTTTCAAAATGTCCTTTGCAAACAGAGGCGAACACACCAAATTGTCAAGAAAACATGTAATTTACATAATATCTAGAAAACATTTCGAACAAACATGCATTTTAGATGTTGACGTTGCTGGCCATCCATAGTTGTGATTGATTGGATCAATCGCAACTCTGGGGCCCGTCTTAAAAAGAGTTGCAATTGATCTGATCTATCGCAACTATGGAAAGCCAGCAAAGTCAACATATATCATGCTTGTTTGTTCAAAAAAATTTCTAGATATGAATGTATTGCCATAAATTCATTGATTTCTTGACAATTTGGTGTGTTCTCCTTTGTTTACAAAGGACACTTTGCAAATTACCTGTAGAAAAAATTATGACACTGATGGATTTCCATAGAGTTACAATTGATTGGATCAATCGTAACTCTTTGTAAGACGGGGCCAAGTGCCCGTTTGACTCTTACCAACAGCTTGTAACTCTACAGGTGAGTTGGAATGGTTTCTCTAGTGGAACGCTGTCAGGTATTTGTGCAATGCTCAGCTTCAAGTCTCCATAGCCGGGTGCCTGTAGAAAATATATGAAATAAACATTTAATGAGATAGATCTGGGCCCCGTCTTACAAAGTGTTACGATTGATCAATCGCAACTATGGAAAGCTAGCAACGACAACATCTAAAATTACATGTTTATTCAAAATATTTTCTAGAAATGATGTATATTCATACATGCACTGTTTTCTTGACAATTCAGTATGCTTCTCTTCGTTTCAAAGGACATTGTGCAAAGTTGCTAAAGAAAAATTACAGTGTATGACATTGATGGATTTCCATCTACTTGATTGATCGGATCAATCGTAATTCTATGGAAATCCATCAGTGTCATATTTTTTTCTACAGGAAATCTGCACAATGTCCTACGTAAACACAGAGAAGCACAGTGAATTTTCAAGAAAACAATTATATACATCATAGTTAAAAAATATTTTGAACAAACATGTGTAATAGATGTTGACGTTGCTGGCCCTCAATAGTTGTGATTGATCGGATCGATCACTATTCTTTGTCATAACGGGCCCGGAACTGTGTACTTAAAGGAGAATGAAACCCTTGAAACCAGCTGAATCAATATCAAAGAGAAAAATTAAAGAAACATATTGTTGAAAGTTTGAGGAAGATTGAATGAATAATAAGAAAGTTATGAGCATTGGAATATTGAGATCACTGATGCCATGTAGATCCTCCCAACGGCAATGCGACCAAGATCTGTGATGTCACACACGTACAACTCCCTCATTACTTTGGTACTTATTTCACTTATATTCTCACTTTTATAGAGTCTATCACAAGGTGAGGTGTTCTCTTTATGAGATGACAAGTACAGAGGTTTCACAACATTATATCATTGATGAATCATTTGTCATATGATTAGAATGAGCAAAAAGAGATGTTTTGGGGTATATTTTCAGTGTCCAAATGGGAGAGTTGTACGTGTGTGACATCACAGATCTTGGTCGCATTGCCAATGGGAGGATCTCCATAGCATTAGTGATCTCGACATTCAAATGCTCATAACTCTTTTATTGCTAGTCCTATTTTACTCAAACTTTTGTTGATCTTATTCTTTGATTTTTCTGCTTTCACAAAAGCTAACTTGCTCCAAGAGTTTCATTCTCCTTTAAGATATAGGAGTTGACATCATATCCATTGCAACCAGTGGGGATAAACGATATATCGACTGGGAAAGGGGCAAAATGCAAAAAAAAATCCATTCTTACTTCACTTCATGATCTGCTAAAAGCATACGGTAATAATTTTAAAGAATTACAGATATTGCATATATAAACTAAAAAACAAACAAACCCGGCGACAAATTAATTTCAGAAAGGTTTCACATACAGGGGGTCAAACATATTTGTGAGATTGCCCAACAAACAATTTAATCTCATGAAGAAGGTTGATACTGATAATAATATCAGAACAGATTCATATCTACCGGGTACCCGGTAGGATGCGAAAGCTTATGTAGTATGCTTAGCAATTGAGTCTTGGAACTCTTGTTGGAATGCTCCCGAGGGAGTAGAGAAAGTGCATTCATTGTGTGCGGGCATGCCAGGATCTTATGACCGGGGTAATAATATACATGTATCTGTAAAGCACTTTTTTAGAGACGTTGAAAATCACATACCATTCTCTGGAGTTGGCTGGTCTGGAGACGTCCCTTTTCGCCTAACGTGGTCTTCCACACGATGTCCAGCTTACCGATGCTGGAGACTCCCTTGATGAGGGACGGACGGTCAGCTCCGGCCTGTGTCTTGGCCTTGAGACAGTATAGGTACTGCCTAGTGTCCATTGGATTCAGGTAAGTGAAGCCGCCAAAAATTAGCTTCCTGCAGAATGGAATCAAGACAATGTGATAGCTAATTCAACCTTGCATCCACGTGAAAGTGGATCTTCTGATTTAGGTTTAATGGCCCGTATTCTGAAGTCAGGTGTAACTAAGACCACAGTCTAAATCTGTGCTAAAATTATGGGGAGCCAAAAATGTAAAAATTATGTTTATATGGTATATTTCTTATGTTTACTATTTTATTTCATTTTGCTTTCGTAATGAAGAAAAATACTTCAGTTATCACTCCAAACAATTATGAACAATTTGGGTGTCATATGAGTTAATAAATTGAATGTTTACTGTTTTGTGTTAGTTCAGGATTCGTGTCCCAATTGGCTCTCCATAGTTAAACCACAACTTTAAACCAGGGTTAATTTAAACCCGAGTTCAGAATACGGGCCAATGAGTACAGAACTTGAACCAAGTATCTTGACAAGGAGACTTTCATTAATCATTGCTAGTAGAAATATGACATATTTATGAATATGTATTGAAATTTGTACATAAAATCATGTTTATGAGCATTTTTTGTCAGATATTCAAGAGCACACAGAATTGGCTGTCTAGCAACCATTTTGTGTGCTCCTACAGTACAGAATGGAAAAGTGTGGAAAGGTTAGGATTCTCTATTAAAGGGGAAGTTCACCCTGACGATAAGTAGGTTTTCATAAAATAGGACAAAATTCAAGAAAAATATTGGTAATGGTTTGATGTAAATCCATCAAATAATGGAGACATGAATTTTTCAAATTTTAATTTTGTGACGTCACAGATGGGCAAAAAAAAAAAAATTGATTTTATTTGTGGTTGGATATATGCCTTCAGACACATCACATCATATCGCTTTCTAGAAGAAAAATATTTTCATTCATGTTCTATTAAAAACCTGAAATTTATGGAAATTATATTACATGATAAAACGGAGGGGCATACATGTATGATGTTACAAATCAAAAACCTAAAAACTTCTCTTATTCTTTGATGGATTTTAATAAAACCTTTGTTAATAATTTTCTGTGTAATTTTTCTGCTATCATCAAACTTATATCAGGGTGACCTTTCCTTTTCAATTAAACCAGGGAGCATACGTACCGAGGTGCACAAGAGGTAATGACCAAGGCTTAATGCCTGAGAAGGACTGAAACAGGAAGTTGTCTTGTCTGGAATTTCTTATGCTTTTCACACTACAGAAATTTCGCTTAGCCCCGGGAAATAGGTGGGGCTAAGGGGGGGAGGGTCTTCGCCCCCCCAATATCCTGTGGTTAAGCTTAGCTCACTTCGGTTTCACACTACGTTTTACTAAAACAAGCCAGCACTGGTACTATCTGGCCCTGCAAAAAAAGCAGGGATAGACAGCTTAATGTGGTGCTAAGAACTACAGTGTGAAACCAAATCGGGCTGAGGAAAAGTGGGGCTAAGCATTAGCCAATCACAGAAGTCAAAATTGCACTTAATCATGCTCTGTGTGGCAAAATCACCAATATTCAAGAGCAGTGCGATAGTCCGGTCTTAAGGCGTTAACCCCGGCTTAGAAAAAAAAACCAAAAGATAGTGTAGGGTAAAGAAATGCAGTGTGAAAAGCAAATTACTCACTTGGATGTATCCTCTGTCTGGGTTGAGTTGAGTTCCTCCACAATATAATCCGCCGCTGGTTCTAGGGACACTTTCTCCATGCACATAGGGGATTGGGTGATGTTCTGGATCTGAGCCTCCAGGTAAACCTCATCGGACTGTTAATTAAAAAAAGGAGTTTGAAGAAACAAGACCTTAACATTAGCATTCTCAGTATCTAATCTGGGTCCTGATGCATAAAAGTTACTATTATAGTAACTTTGACAAAATCCTTCATTTTGATAAGCTGTTGAGCCACATTACTATGGCAGTTACAAATGGTAAATGTTATGCCACAGGCCCCTTGTTTTTTAACAGTAAGATTTAAAGGACAAGTCCACCCCAACAAATAGTTCATTTGATAAAAAGGAGAAAAATCCAACAGGCATAAAACTGAAAATTTGATCAAAATCAGATGTAAAATAATAAACTTGTGACATTTCAAAGTTTCGCTTAATTTCAAACAGTTATAAGCATTGTACATCCTGGTTGGTATGCAAATTAGGAGACTGATGACATAACCCACTCACTATTTCTTTTGTATTTTATTACATGAAATATGAAAAATTTCAATTTTCTCTTCATTGCCATGTGAAAAAAAATTTTATTCCTCCCTGAACATGAGGAATTACCATTATTTTAAAAGTTTATGGTGAAGTCAAGATGGTCCGTATTGTCAAATCTGTAAAATTAAAATATTTTATAATTAAAACAATAAAAACAAACAAAATAAATAGTGAGGGGTATCATTGCCTCTCATTTGCATATCACCGAGTTGTGCATATAACTGAACATTATGTGAAATTTTTTTTTTTTTTAATGTCATAACTTTCTTATTTTACATCCGATTTTAATGAAATTTTCAGTGTTATGCTGATTTTTTTCTATTGATTCAAATCAACAATTTTCTGGGGTAGACTTGACCTTTAAATTCTCATCAAGCAGGGCCCAATTTTGTGCACAATCACATGAAGCGAAACTTTTTATCATTGATGATAGAATTTTATTTAATTTTAATCAAGCGGCGTCATCTTGGGAGCTTAAACTGTATGAGCTTGTAGTTTCATGAAACAGGATCTTTATCATTATTTGCTTGTACATTACATGTATATGTATGTCCAAACAAAGTCTTAGGTGTTTTTAATCATCGTCTAGATACAGCTATTGCACAGCTGGAGAAGGGATTAAGAAGTCAAAGAAATGCATGAACTAATTTCTCAGATGGTACTGTAGCAGTGCATGGCAGGGCCTTCATGAACATACATGTACTGTACACAATATTTGGAGGTACAGTGTACGTGTACATGTACATGCATAAACCATGCAAGGTGCATCATTTTTTTGAAATACATAAACATGACAGTTGACAAGACAGACATTCATAATATGCACTACTAGTATAAGATTCATGCATGTACACTTTATACAAAATCCTTGATTTAAAGATGAAGTCGATTTCTGCTCACTTTTGAAAGTGATACAGAACGATTTGCTCAAAATGCAGCTAAGAAAAGAAGTTCATGATAAATCATTGAAGTCAGCAAAATTATAGTAACTTTACACAATTCTGCTGACTGTCCAGTCACATGTAGCATGCACAGAAATTAAAGTGACTGCACCCTAATAAGCTAATTGCTGCAGGAATGCCGTCTTCATAAATGAATTGAGGAATTGAAAACAAGAAATCGGTGGGAAACAAATAACTAACTTGTAGATGTAGATTGATGATTTTAGGACAAACAATTCATCCATGATATTATGTTCTGAAACCTGGATCACATGTCATCTCATAACAAGAGTGTCGCTAAGGCGAGAACATAATACGCTCGCCTGTATTAAACACGGAAATGGAGTTATTGTTCAAGCAAGAAAAGTGGAAGGTGGTGACTTCACCTTTGACCTTCTGACCTCAAAATCAATAGAATTCCTGGGATCTACAGTATGCTAGTATCATACACACCAAATTATATGAGCCTAGGTTTAAGTTAAACTTAAGTTATCACGTTTACAAAGACTTCAGAAGGGTAAGATGAAAACATGTCACTGTGATCTTGACCTTCGACCTTTTGACTTCAAAATCATTAGGCTTTCTGGGATCCATACTAGTATCATACACACCAAATTATATGAGCCTAGGTTAAGTTAAACTGAAGTTATCACGTTTACAAGGAAAAGTTAATGGATGGACAGGCAGACGGACGGACACCGAGCATGATACCATAATGCGTCATGTCAGGACGGGAGTATAAAAAAGAACACCAGGAGCCCGTAACAAAAGATAAGCGATTAATCACTAATTGAAATGGCCTATCAAGATCATACTTGCATGTGCATTTTGCTTAGTAGACTGAATAGGAACCAATCAGAATTGTTCTTTCAAATCAGCGATTAATCGCTAACTTTTTGTTATGGACCCTATATCTTGTGATCTAGACTAGATAAATGAATAAATAAATAAATAAAAACGCAAATTTAGGCGAAATACATGTATGGAAAAAACCAGGGAAGCTGCGTCACATCACAGATCTTGTTCCTATTGCCAATGGGAGGATCTACATAACATTTAGTGATCTCATTATTCAAATGTTCATAGGTTTCTTATTATTCATTCAATCTTCCCAAATCTTTCAATGATCTGTTTCTTTTCCCCCCCTTTTATACAAAAATATCTGGTCTCAAGGGTATCATTTTCATGTCTTCTTTATGAAAAATTTGATGATTAAAACACTAGAAAATAAATACACAACACATGGATACAAGCATTATCAAATATCATGTGTCCCTAGACAAACTATACATGTGCAAAATTGTAAACATGTTTATTTCATGCAAAGAAATGCAATGGAATCATAAACAATGTGTATGTGAATAATTACTAAATAATTATGTGCAATGTATACTATCATGATGCAGTAATCCAATTTTTTTACATGAATAATAAATCGAACAGCGAAATGACTATATAGTGCAAAAACAAATCATATAAACATTTAAAAAAATGTTTTCTTTTCCTAAAAAGAATAAAGTGGTGAGCAGAGAATGGTTACAGTGTATATTTGATGATTTCTATTGGAAGAGACAAAAACTGATGCGATATGAAGCAAAATATGTATTTTCTTCATGCTTTGAGTTTGAGTCTATGGATACAAATTCAAATCTGAATAAACAAAATGAACGAAAAATAAAGAGATACATGTATAAACACACTTGTATATATAAGACTTGTTTCCTAATTAACTTGAAAATATTTTTTATCTTGAAGTGTCCTGCTTGCGCGCGTCCTGCTCTTTTATAGTCTTATTAAAATGTTACTGGGCAAGCAGCCCCGCACCATGATTGTCTTTGGTGTGTGCGCTCTATAAATCAACATCATTATCATTATTATTCTTGGTTGACTAAATAATTCATAATTGTTTCTGCAATGTAGTGGACAAAACAAGAACTTCCAGACATTTATTCGTAACTTGAATATGGCAATGCAGTAGTTTGGCTTTTGTGTAATTAATAATTTTTTCTTTTTGCTTGAAAATTGTACGTCATGATTACTAAATGGAAAAATATGAATTAAAGTATGAAATCAATTATTTCTTTTCATTATCCATAATATTGATTACTGATTTCACAAAGAAGACAATATATGAACACCATTACAATCATTTTATCAATCTAATCATAAAAATGAATAAAAAATAAACAAAAAAATTATAAAAATATCTTAAGACACAAAACAGGGGGAATAACTACATTTATGACAAGCACTTGCAGAAAATATAGCAAATCATAAGTGTGATAAAAAAGCGATATTCATATCTGAAAAGTTTCAAGACTTACAACATAATCCTGATTTTGAGGCAAATTTGGTTGGATATGATAGAGTTGGTTCATGCAAACGAGAGAAAAGGGGGAAAACAATGTGAATCAAATAAAGTTGAAAATATAGATCTACATACATGTATGACATTCTGAAGTAATCATTTGGATAACTAAATCTTTAAGCATAACAAAATTGCAGACTTCACTTACTAATTAATCTTTTATCACTAGAACTAAATCTGACTTCACTTTTTATCAAATATAACTAGACCTGAAACATATTAATTTATTGATACTATGGAGCAGAGATCGATACATGTCGGGCAAAGACCATGAAATTGTAATATAATGTATAATGTTTCCGCTTGAATCACTTATTCATGTCATGATATCATCTAACATTGTTGAAAAATATTTTAGATTTTAATCTATTATTTACAAGATAAATGTGTCATTGCAATAAAGTGAATTATTTTTAGAATGAATAAACTCAAAATTATTTACAAAACTATTATGTATGATTAACAGATCTGAGAACCACAAGAATGGCACTAGATAATTTCCATGATTTGAGAGTATCATAAAATAAATAAATTGATAATGCTAATCTATAAAGCCCGATAATCTACATGTAGATATATTCTATTGCGCTGCATGAGCTCCTACATGTAGCTGTGTATATACATGTACATGAAACCCTACATCTTTGCTTACTGAAAATAAATGACTAGTCTATCTTATCAATAGCATGACTTTGTATATCTCATCTCTAAATGAAGGAAACAACTCAACAATCAACAAATGAAAACCTTTTTCAGGAACAGAGAATTAAAGATAGAACAAATAAATAATATACAAAGTACATCGCATACTGACAGCAGGATAAAAAACAAAAGATACCAAATCAAAACTTTCATGCGCAAGTTAGTAAATACAATAGAATTCTACCGAATCGCTCTTTGTTTTGTTCTCACAACTGCAGGCGGTAACTTTGCACATCGAACTGCAAGTCATACAAATCTACATGTACGAACAAGACAAATTAGAATGTAAATTTACTGGGAAAATTCTGGACAGGGACATTTATCAACAGAGCTTGAGCAATAAATTTGACTTATAGTCAGAGCGATACCATAGCCACCAATGAGCCTGTATGCAGAAATGTGAGAGGCTGAGACATTACAGACCTGCCAACCTCTGGGAATGAAAAACTGTATTCTGTGATAAAAAAAACTGTATTTTTCCCCAAAAAAGTGTATTTCATAATAAATTGCTTGGCGCACTCACTCATCGCGGCGCTCAAGCTGCATGCAAGCTAAAATGCGCACTGCTCTTGCAGATGAAAAAAAAAACATTAAAACATGTGTATACAGTATCTTCAGCCTGGTTTTAACAAAATGATTGAAAAAAAAAACAAGTTACCTGAAATTACATTGATCTAATAACCATATTTGTGCACGTTTTATGAAATAGAGACATATAGAGATTATTTTTCTCAATAAATTACGATTTAGTTTAAAAAAAGAAAAGAAAAAACGTACTGCCGTATTTTGGTTGCAAAAACGTACTAAATACGGCTAAAACGTACTGGTTGGCAGGTCTGACATTATCATTGCTCACAAATAATTGTATTGATGGAGGGGTAAGGCACACTCACGATCTCCATGTACAACTTCAAATGACTAAACATTTATTCACTTAGGTATTTTTCTTCTATTTATTCATTTTTTTGTGTGTAAGTTGTCAAAGTTACTGAAATGCCTCAAGACTTCAACTTGCTTAAAAACTCTTTAACAGTGGGGGGGGGGGGGGGGTGCTTTTTGCTTGCTCATAATCCAAAACTGGGATTCTCTAAAATGTGATTGCACACTTTGATGCAACTTAAAATGATGTCAGTTATGAAATAAACACTAGAATTAATTGCTATATTAATGTGTTGAAATAAAATGAAAAATAAGCTGTACTACTGAATATTGCAATGCTCACAGCATGGATATAAATGTAGACCTACAAGCGAACAATTCACAAAAGCTGAAGAAACATAAATATGTAGTAGAGGTCTATTAAACCAAAATACGTCTGTTCTGTAAAAATCAATATTAAGATGGTACATCTAAGTATGATGTAACTATCGATTCATTAAGCATGCAAAGTAGCAAACACTAACAAATAATTTCAGTAGAATACTGGGGCTTGATTATATCTGAACAGTCAAGGTTCACTGAATTGTCCTAGACTTCACATTGCATTTGATTAGATCCTCAGGCCTTGAACCCTTACATTTATTTTGCCTTTTCATTGCAAAATCATATCTGAAGAGTGCATGATTAAATTGGTTATCACTGGAATAGCTAAATGCTGGGATTACGTTTTAGTGGGACAGCGGGAGGATGGGAGAGTAACACTGAATCTGATCGGAAAGTCTGAACACACTACCACAGTAACAAGTTGTGATTACCTGATATCCTCCGCTAGCTCTCATTCTGAGAGAGTACTGTTCACACAACCACAAGAAACGTTATGTGAGAATGCAATTAAACATTATCAGGAAATGTGCTTAAGTATGTACAGGATATGAATACAATTTAAAGGACAAGTTTATCCTGACTGCAAGTTGGTTTTTAATAAAAACAGAAACGATATAAGAGTAACATCGATAAAACAAGTCAAACGATAACAGCAACACAAATTTCAAAAAGATTAATTTTGTGATGTCAACTTTCCCAGGTGTTGTACATGTGATATGAATTCTAGAAATCGCCATCTGGCATGGTTTCATAATGATCAAATGTATCTTTTGCATCGAAGCATGCACAAAATAATGAGTCCGATAATTATATAATATTGACTGGCCTTGAGGGGAAACATAAAATATATTGCCAGCAAAAGAATCATATTGGCCCGAGTCTTTAGACAATGACAATATAGGTCTTTTAAGGGCAATATATTTGATGTTCCCGAAAGAAGAGCCAGTCAATATTTTCATTATCATCCAAATCAGATATCTAGAGGAAACATCATATTGGTGATATTTCTTTTAAAGTCTGTAAATTTAAAACATCAGTTTTGGGAATTTACTCGTTGATCAAAGAGAGGGATTATTAAAACTCTACATTTAGAATGAATATTTCAAAACATTTATTACTGGAATGATGTCTCTACAGTACAGAGTGAGATTGAGTCAAGTTTCCTTCATAGGTTCATTGAAATGAAAGCAAACGAATGCCAATGAAAGATTAAAAGGAATGTTCAAAATAATTATTGTAAATGTTTTTTTCTCTCCTTATCTTACCTCTGCATTGTAAAACTTTGTCTTCACATCAAGAGGCTTGAGAACCTGGAAATTGATTGAAATTTTTAAAGAAAATAAATTTCGTAAAATGGCCTTAAAAATGGACATACATGTACCAGGGGTGTGAGTGGTCACAAATAAAAAGATCTGGAAAAAGCTGAAACTTGTAGAAAAAGTCTGAAATAGAAAGAGCTCCCATACTTTTTGTACAGAGGAAAGCCCAAAATAAGCTGAAATTAAGCTGAAAATCAAAACGAAAAAAATCTGAAATCAGATAAAAATCTGAACTCTCACATCCCTGATGTACTGAAGCTTTTTTGACATGCACTCATCGGAGAAAAATCGCACGAATGACCAGGACGCCTAGAGCGCAACTGTGATTGGCTGTCAAGGTAAACAATTTAGGCTAAGTTAACAGCCGTAAATTGAAGCAAAGCAACTATAATACCGCAATGGTTCTAATATGAACTCCTTCTGGCAGTACAGAATGGAGTCAGCAGAATATATGCTGCATCAAGCATGGGCAGATGAGTAAAACTTTCATTAATTTTGTAAATTTCTGTATGTAAATGGGGAACAATTGAACAAAGAAGCTGTATTTTGCAGTGACAGCCAAAATTGTGGGGGGGGGGGGCAAAAAGGACCACAATGCTTTTTAACAAATTAAACATCCACTATCAATCCACCTTTAATAGCACAAAGAAACTAATGATTCAAATTTTGATCTATCTGATGGTATATTGTATAATAGCTCTAGTGGACAAGGTACCTGAAATTTGTAGAATTTCCTGAAGCTAAGTGTCTCGCCGGTGGGTGAGGTATAGCTGACAGCACAAACCAATCTAGGAAATCAAAGGAAAAATAAAACAATGAAAGTGAATACATGATTATAAAGAATACATGTGTGTTTTGAAAAGACACTGTAATGCAATCCTTAGAAATTTTTGAGTGAATTGAGAAATCAGGGAGCAGAAAAAAGAATCAAAGCTAATATCTGCCTACAAAATTGAATTCTGCAACAAGCATACATACAGAGTTGAGACAATCTATGTGAGGATTGTTTTAATTAGAGGTGCTTGGAGTAAAAACTTACAAGTAGGCTATATCTTCTAAGAACTCTCCAACAGCCAAAGAAGAATTTACATGTGCATGTAGTCTATAGCCTATATAGTTGATCTCACTGCTGCCACCTTGTCAGAAAACACTTTTTTGTGTATAACAGCATTCTGACAACAATAATTTAGGTAAGAACCACTCACACGTATGAACCGCGTTGGCAGTGGATTTCTAACTAGTGGGTCGCGCGTGCTGCGATCCCACTTCTGGTGTCCACTACACACGACTTCTATGGCTTGATCTTTCTGTGCGCGGCGGCATGTAATGAACCCTTGAGTGGGTAAGAACTACCGTAGCTGTGCCATTTCCTATATACAGAATAACTTATCTGATCACTTTTATTAATAAACTTCATATTGCTAAAAATTGTCATTTGAGGATTAAGTTTAATTAAATAAGGATACATATGTAATAAAAATACTTACATGTGAGTGCCCAATTCTTTGACTTCATGATGAATGACTTGGTCAATGCACGCTCCTGGGGCGAGGCTAGGGGTGGGTGGGGTGGACCCACCAGACAGGGTCAGCCTCTGGGAGCTAGTCTGTAGATCAGTCTTCACATGGATGTCCTGATTATTATGATAAATAGGGAGAAACATTTAACCTTAGACTTAAAGAGGTCTATGCATGCTCCTGGGGCGAGGCTAGGGGTGGGTGGGGGTAGACCCACCAGACAGGGTCAGCATCTGGGAGCTGGTCTGTAAATCAGTCTTCACATGGATGTCCTGATTATTATGATAAATAGGGAGGAGAAACATTTAACCTTAGACTTAAAGAGGTCTATGCATGCTCCTGGGGCGAGGCTAGGGGTGGGTGGGGTGGACCCACCAGACAGGGTCAGCATCTGGGAGCTGGTCTGTAAATCAGTCTTCACATGGATGTCCTGATTATTATGATAAATAGGGAGGAGAAACATTTAACCTTAGACTTAAAGAGGTCTATGCATGCTCCTGGGGCGAGGCTAGGGGTGGGTGGGGGTGGACCCTCCAGACAGGGTCAGCCTCTGGGAGCTGGTTTGTAGATCAGTCTTCACATGGATGTCCTGATTATTATGAAAAATAGGGAGGGAGAAATATTTAACCTTAGACTTAAAGAGGTCTATGCATGCTCCTGGGGCGAGGCTAGGGGTGGGTGGGGGTGGACCCACCAGACAGGGTCAGCCTCTGGGAGCTGGTTTGTAGATCAGTCTTCACATGGATGTCCTAATTGGGGTAGGGATGGCGAAGAATTAACCAATGAAGAGAAGTAGGAGACACTTTGCTGTTTCCAGGGGGGGGGGGGGGGAAATCACATGGGGGGGGGGGGGGCTTGGGATGTTCTCGCCCCTGAAGTGCTCAAAAAGCCCTGGAAAATCCTCATTCATTGCAATGTTAAAGCTTATCCAATAAATTGAGGCAGTACATTTAAGTTGTAAAAAAGTAACCCCCCCCAAAAAAAAAATTGCATAGCTGTTTCTCCTTATCTTGAAATATTCAAGCAACAATAGACCAGTTGGGAGTTTCCTCAAGGGCAATTCGGTTCAAATGGCCTTACCTTCCTTTTACTAGGATCTATCTGGCAAACTTCACAGCAAGATAAAGTAAGCATGCCTGGCATAGCAGGATGCTGAAATTTCATAGACCAGGTGACTAGAATAGCACATCAATTATTAACACTCATGTAGGTTTTTGTTGCATTTCTACTCTGAATGCATTAGCATGTTGCTGTTACAATGTACTTGGCCAACTATCAAATACCAATCGCTAATGGAAGCATCGTTGCTTTTTAGTAGACCTTAGGAAAAGCACAATTCAAAAGAACAATATGTGAGTGATCAAAACATCACATTTGGTGCTTCATCTCATTGAATATCAAACCACCATGCCAATTGAGTTCAACTGACCTTCTGATCATATGCAGAATGGAATTACTAACTGGTCTATTATACCTCGGTCACATTTGCTCTACAGCGGCCGTACGGCGAGTCGAAAACAGCCGTTTTATTCATTTTTATTCAAACCACCTATATTTAGCTGGTACAGATGTTAAAACGACTGTTTTCGACTCGCCGTTCTGGCACCGTAGAACAAATGTGACCGAGGTATTACTCTACCACATACAAGTACCTTTGTAGTCTTCAAGTAATTGTGTGACCAGGCACCACAAAGGCACAAAAAACTTGGGCTGTGTTTATTTCAGTTGGAGGGCATCAACAACAAACAGGAGGCGCTTTTGTTCTTAATTAGCACCATTAACTAGTGGGGTAACAATTACTCCTTTTGTAAGGACTTACAGAAACCTAATTTCTAATCCTCTTTTTGTCACCTTCGCACAATATAATGGTAGCAAGGGTAGTTTCTTTCAATAGACTGTCCAACAGACTCCAACTTAATCCCTTACTAATCCAAAGTAATATTCTATGGTAGTGAACTTTCTACTCTAACAAAGATGATTTAGGATTATCTATTGGAACAAATTATGCATCCATGTTAATGCTGAGTACCTGTTTTTTTCATAGATCATGGAATCATGGTATCTTTTGTTTTTGGTGAAATTTTTGGTGCCTGGTCACTTTTGATAAAACAATTAAAGAGGTTTGGTATCGGCCCTAAATTACAATCATAAAATTTGAATATTAGATATCATGCACTTGTTACTGGGCAACATTATACATACATGTATAGCCGAAATGTATTCAATGTATATGCCTATTATGAAGTCAAGAGTAAAGTGGATATTTTCAATCAAGCTTTTGGGTATCGCAATTAAGGCTACATGTATTGTAGGCTTAGTGTGGCTACATGAAAAATTTGGGCAGTTCTGCAATTGAAACTCTAATATGGAAATCATTTAACATATTTTAATTTAAACGTTAGGATAATAATTTGTGAATCAAATTTTTAGTCAATTTCTTAATGTGATGCTACTAAACATAATTGTGACATTGAGAGGAAAACAACTCTTTTATTACGGTACCTGTGTTGCTTGTATACTGTCATTATGTACACTCACGAAGCAGGAGAATGTTTCACCTAAATATATGCTCCTGTGAATAAATTGAGAAAAGAAGTCTGTTATTCCATCTCGTGGTTTCTCAAAAACTTGTCATATGTAGAGGCACAAACATGACAAACATTGTGATATCAACTTCAAGTCAACACAAAACTGACCAGTCATGCACGTAGGGATTTTTCTTTAAAAAAAACATAAAAAATAATAATTACAACTGATTACAACCAAGACCGCTTCAACCGTTCTCACTACACATTAAACTAGTTTCCACTAAACTAGTTTCCAGTAAACTAGTTTTAGGACGGTAGTGAGGACGGTGTCTAAGACACACATCTGTTTCAATTCTTGCCAATGACTTGTGTACTGGAGTTAACTTTGTCATTCCTCATCAAATTTTGATGAAATTTTCAGAGTTGTCTGATTGTACTCTACATGTAGTATCTGTTCAAACAAGGAGCTTCAAACATAATTTTAGAGGGGAAGTTCACTCTCACAAAAAGTTTATTGTAAAAATAGCAGAAAAAATGATACAAAATATTGGTGAAGGTTTGAGGAAAATACATCTAAGATTTAAAAAGAACTTTATTTGTTTAAATTTGTGATGTCATAGAAAAGCAGATGCCTCATATGTCATGTACATGTAATATATGAATATGCATCATTTAAAATTTTTTAATGGTTCATGATAACTAAACTATCTTTTCTCTTGGGGGTGGGTGTGAAATAATTTGATATATTGAAGGTACAATAAAAACCATTTACAATTTTTTGAGAAAAGTACACATTGATTTCTCAAATTCATGATACATGGAAAGCTGCTCACATATGAAGTTACAAATCACAAAAATAAAATTCTACAAATTTTGTAATCGCTGAATGATTTTCCTCAAACCTTCACCAATATTTTTCATTATTTTTCTGCTAATTTTACATTAATCTTCCCCTTTAAGACTAGAGTAAAACTAAATTTGAGAATATTTGCAGAATGTAAATGTACAATGTGGTCTTACCCAAAGTTCTGAGGAAGAGTAAGAATCTCGCCCATGGTGAATCCAGGAAGGCCGGACACAGCTCCCAGACTGGGAAGAAAGTCTGCCGACTTACTTTCAGAAGAAACTGCATGGTAGGAATAGGAATGGCATACTTTGAGGATAGTAGATAGTATACAAATAATGCTCGTAAGCACGTGCATGCAGGGCCAAATAATGAACGATGTGCGAGAAGAGCCAATGGATATACTGCACCGAGGTCCGCAGGACCGAGTGCAGTATATCCATTTGGCGAGTCGAGCACGGAGTTCATTATTTAGGTCCTCTATGCACAAGAATGCATGCATTGTTTGTTTTATACACCCCCCCCTCCCCCATGTTACTGAGTTGCCCCGAATGCTATATTTTTATCTAAATTCTAGATAATTCTAGATAATTCCAGACCTCGCACTATCCTGCACTCTGACGTCAGAGTGCAGGATAGTGCAGTTTGGATGCAATAGTGCAATTCGCTGAATATCATGTGATCCGATTTGGACCAATCAGATTACAGAACATTCTTGGGAGTTGTATTATATTAAATCTCCAATTTGCCATGATACTGGAAATTACAGAACTGGCAAAATTTCACAGTGAAATATAACTGTAGGCCTACAGCCAAACATACACTACTCAAAAAAAGTTAAGGACCACTTTTTAAAACGTACATAAAGATTTTATACAAGGTGTTTTATTTCTGGAAATACCTCAGTACAACTGTCCTAAATGTCCTTAAACACGCTGTAATCAATTTCACGCATGGGTGGTTTCAGTTGTTGCACAATGTCTCTCGCATCACTGCACATCCTGAAAAGTGGGCCCCGAGGGGTATCAGCTACCGACATGAAGTGGTAAAAACGAATGTCTGAGTGTCTTTCAGGCAGTTCAGTAACGAGTGTGACCACCTCCTGCAGCAATAACGGCTTCACAGCGCTGTCTCATGGAGCTGATGAGGCGATTGATGTCTCTGACGTCCAGTGCATCCCATGCAGCCTCCAGAGCCACACCCAGCTGCTGCAGTCCAAGTGGATGGGCTTCGAGCTGCTCGAGACTCCTCCCCATCATGTCCCAGACGTGCTCTATCGGGTTTAAGTCCGGGGACCTCGCTGGCCACTCCATACGCTCAATCCCCTGGCCCTCAAGGAACTCGGTCACCACCTTAGCTCGGTGGGCACGGGCATTGTCATCCATGAAAATGATGTTTTGTCCCACATTTTCTGCAAATGGCACCACTATAGGTTCAAGGACCTCATCCCTGTACCTCACTCCTGTCATTGCTCCCCCTGGGACCACGTAGAGACGAGTACGGTTGGCGTAGGTGATGCCTCCCCACACCATGACGCTGCCTCCCCCATAACGGTCATGTTCTGCAATACAGGGGTCTGCAAATCTCTCTCCTGGTCGCCTCCAGACTCTCGAACGTCCATCATTGTGGTCAAGGGAAAATCTGCTCTCATCTGTGAACAGAACTCTACGCCATTGCTGTCTGGTCCATCTGACATGCTCCCGGGCCCAGTTGAGACGAATTATTCTGTGAGCAGGGGTGAGTGGGACACACTGAGCTGGCCGTCTGGCATGCATATTGGCTCTGTGAAGTCGGTTACGGATTGTTTGAGTGGAAACAATCACTCCAGTTGCTGCAGCGAAGTCATTGTTGAGGCGGCGTGCACTGTGAAAGCGGTTGCGGAGGCTGAGATTCGTCAAGTAGCGATCATCTCTAGGGGTTGTCGAAACTGGTCGGCCACTGCGGGGTCTCTCGGAGTATAGCCCTGTCTCTCGGTGTCTTTGATTTGCTCTGCTAATGACACTGTGTGACACGCCCATCATTCTGGCTACTCTTCGCTGACTGAGGCCAGCTTCCAGCATCCCTAGGGCTCTGGCTACATCTGTTTCACTTAGGTGGTGTCTTGGCATTGCTGTTGTAGGCAAGTTGTTGATTGTACAGACTAAAGACGGAAAATGCTTTGGAAGACACTTGTCTTATGGCCCACTGCAATGATGCCAGAGACATCATGAAAGAACTGCATGTGTGAAATTGATGTCATTGTGTTTGATGGCATTCTGGACAGCTGTATCTTGGCATTGCTATTGTCAGCAAGTTGTTGATTGTAGAGACTAAAGACAGAAAATGCTTTGGAAGCCACTTTTGTACGGGCACATTGCAATGATGCAAGAGACATGAAAGAACTGCATGTGTGAAATTGATTTCATTGTGTTTGATGGCATCCTGGACAGCTGTATCTTGGCATTGCTGTTGTCAGCAATTTGTTGATTGTAGAGACTAAAGACAGAAAATGCATTTGAATCCACATTTGTACCACTTCACAATGGGCCCACTTTTCAGGATATGCAATAATGCGAGAGACATCATGCAACAACTGAAACCACCCATGTGTGAAATTGTTACAGGGTGTTTGAGGAGATTCAAGACAGCCATATTCGGGTATTTCTAGAAATACAACACCCGGTTTGAAAATTGTATACACACATTAAAAAGTGGTCCTTAACTTTTTTTGAGTAGTGTATTTGAATAATGAAAAACAGGTAGCTTTGTCTTACAAGTCAAGTCCTTTGGGGCGATAAAAATCTGTTTGGCTAAAAGAAAATGACTTAATAGAAGGGGGGACTTATGCCTTTTGCATAATCAGTAGTAATAATTTTGAATTGGGTGGGTATCAACCTGTAATATGGAAGGTTGACTACTTGACTTACATTATGCAAGCAAGCTTGGAATTGAAAATTATGAAAATTCAACAAAATACATTGGGTGTAAAATCTGCCGATCAAACGTGTTTGCATTGTAAAGCATATACTGCAGTATATACTGCAGTTGTGGAAGCGTCGTGGTGTAGCGGTTCTGACTCTCGCCTTGTAATGAGAGGGTCGTGTGTTCGAATCCCACCATGGCCTAGCGTCCTTTGGCAAGGCGTTAATCCACACTTTGCCACTCTCCACCCAGGTGTTAAATGGGTACCCGGTAGGATGTGAAAGCCTATATGTAGTATGCCTAGCAATTGAGTCTTGGAACTCTTGTTGGAATGCTCCCCAGGGAGTGGAGAAGGTGCATACATTGTATGCGGGCCTGCAAGGATCCGATGACCGGGGTAATAATATGTCTGTAAAGCGCTTAGAGACGTCGTTCCGATGTATTAAGCGCTATATAAATGCGGAATATTATTATTATTATGTATGTAGGCCTATTGAAAACTAATGTAATGCAAGATTTTTTATAACTAGGAGTGAGGAATTATAACAAGTATTTTATTGAAAAACTGGAGACTTTTATAGGATAAGTTTGATATGTACATATATATGGAACATAAAAAGGTACATGCACATGTGGTTGGAAAACCATAGATCTTACATGTACCGTGGTCTTTTACACTGGGTGGGACTATCATAAGTAAATCTTTACCATAAATGTACCAAAAATTCTCGATGAATCAGTTGCCAAACATTTCAACCATGCATAGAAAAATTCCAGTGAAAACCCTGTGTTCAATTACATCCAAGAAAATGTTCCCACAGAAGAAAAAAAATTCATCTTATATTTTATGAATTAATCTTTGGTGGGATAAGAAAGCCAAAGCCAAAATGTTGAATTAAGAAAAAAATTATGATATGCAAATTATGCTTATTTGAGGCACCTAATTTGCATAATTAGTAAACTGACCATTAGGTATGGGACAAATAAATGTATACCGGTAACTAAAATGAAAAAAAAATCTTGTAAAATTTATTCATAGACCGTGGGACATACATGTACATGTAGACCCTCCCACATTTTATTTATTCATTCATTTTTTTTTTTTTTTGGGGGGGGGAGATGATGTTATCTAAATTAATATGCAAATTAGGTCATGTCAAAGGATGAACATTTTGAGGACATATTTTAAAGTTGCTTCCCAGAATATTTGTATTGTTGCATCTCTCGAGGAAGTTCTAATTCATTGAGTATGAAATTATGTAATACCACAAAAAGTTAAAAAAATAATCTAAAATCAATGTAATAAAAAACTGGTATATATGGTATGCTCTTATGGATGGGACATTTGTAAACGGGGCAACTCCTGGAAAAAAAAGAAGTTGGCAGGCCTGTCTATGGGAGACAAAGTGTCCCATATGTAAAATTGCCTTTTCGACTTCATCCATGGCTTACAAAAAAGTAACCCTATATATGACTCAAAACTTTACAGAAGTATACTAGAGTAATAAACCTTTCCTCACACCAAACTGCAACATATTTGTCTGCAAAATTACTTTTATAGAGTTTTGAACTTATTTTGTCTTTAAAATTAGATTTTTGTGAGTCCTATATGTAATGTAGTACATTTCAGAAATGACATCACAGGTCAAAGGTCGTCAAATTCTTCAAGCTTTTCCTTCTATGGGATATCTACCATGTGGATAATAAAAAGATTTGTACCTACAATGTAATACCTTAACCAATATCTTATGGAGGTTTAATAAATAGTCTTTGAATATCCAATATGTAACATGTGAAAATTCTTGGACTTGGCCACAATTGGTGGATTTAACTTTTTTAAAGACCTTTTTGGTCCAAATACCTCCTGAAATAGGGAGAGAAAAAACAATGCAATTGCAATAAGCATGAGTGGAAAATTCTGTGCTCCAAAATGAAGTATACAATTCTGTTGAATATGTATATATTAATACATATATAAAGACATATTGTTAAAAGTTAATCAATCAATAACTCACCATTTCCAGGCAAATCTCTGCTTTCACATAGCACTGGTGTGTTTGAGACAAACGAAGGCTTAGTCAGCCTCATTACTGTAAAATCAAAAGATAACAAAACAATAAATTTTAGAATGACATTCATAGTAATAGTAAGGATTAGCCTTCTGACTTTGAAACAGAGGGTCGTGGGTTCGAATCCCAGCCATGGCGTAATTTCCTTCAGCAAGAAATTTATCCACATTGTGCTGCACTCAACCAGGGATGCCACTAGGTGTCCTCCAAAAATACTGAAACTTATCGCGGGCCGGGACAGTGTCCAAGAAAGAAAAAAATTTAGGGGGGGTCCACCTTAAATTTTGGGATGGACACAGGTAAAAAATTGACCAAGCCAAAAAAAAAAAAAAAAACTAGATTTTAATTCGTCATGCGGACGAATTAGGTGGTCTGTCCTTATTCTCGCCATCATGATCACTATTACCATGTTCAAGCAAATCAATATGATCTTCATGATGACAACGGAATGTTCATTATAGATGGAATACTTGTGAAAGTCGGGAGATGATAAAGAACTGTGAAAAGGGTCTCTTTGATATATGAAAATACATGTGATATGAAAAAAGTAATTATAATCTGTTTAATCTTGCTAAATTTTAACTTTCATACCTTTTAAATACCATAAAGGATCATGTACGAGGTGGTAAAAAGAAAAAAAAAATGAAAAAAAAATTCACCTTGTTCACCCCCAGGACTCGAACCTGCGCCCCCGAGAATTCAAGTCAAGCGCGTTATCCATTGAGCCACGATATTCCCCATAGAGATTACACGTAAGCAAATTTGAGAATTGCAAATCCAATTTTGCAAGCGAAAAACGGGCATGATCCCGGCATCTGATCAAAAAATGGCGGGCACACTCCCGAAAGCTGAGAATCTGAGCTACAACATACTAAAAGCTCAGGAAAAACTTACAAGACGAAATGCAGATATGGCTCACGAAATAGAGGAATGTCGAATCTAGTTTTGAGAAAAAGTCATGTCCCATAGAGATTACATGCAAAATGAGGAAAAATGACATGTCTTTATTATTTGCAATTTTTGAGGATGATCACTTTATTAAAATGAAAATTAAAGGCAATAATTCAGAAAGAGTAAGACTTAAGCTACAACATATCGAAAAATGGGCGAAAATTGACCAATATTCACGGAGTTAGAGCCTAATTTGCATAATTGTTATGACGTCATAACAAGGAAAATTGATATTTTAACTTCCGACGCCATTTTGATGATGTCATGATCAAATTGAGGGACAATGGTGACATGAAATCAAATCTACAACTCATACTCTATCGATATATGAAAAAAAATTGGGGGTCAACGGACTATTTAAAGAACTACAGTGAATTTTTAATAGGCATGTTTTTGCCCATATATGGCCTATAGTAAGAGCTCGCGCGCACACGTGCTGCAAACTTTAACGGGTGTTAATTTCGTTATTAATGGTCGTAGAAGGTTGATCAAGGTATCAAATTGCTCAGAATTATATTATCAATGCAATGATATAAAAAAATGGCGTTTCTGCGTTGCGTTGAAGGCGTTACGCGCGGAAACGCGCGCGCATACGTGTGCGCGCGCAAATTTTTGAAATGCTTGAAATGACCTGAAACGTACTTTACTTTGGTCAAAAAGTGATTTTGAGCATTTTAAAAATTTGACGAGCGCATACGCGCGCGTCGTGACCTCCAGGTGACCTTTTGACCCTTGACCTGAAGTTGATGTGATGTTAATTTGATTGATTTTTTTATAATTGATAATGGAGATATGATCGACAATGTGATTTTACAAAATGGCGCCTGGATGACGTGATGACCTTGAAAAAGTTGATTTTACTTGAAATCATAGGGCTTGATGACTGACAGAAATTTGAAGGAAATTGACCATGTCGATTTCGAGTGAACGTGTGTACAAAAAAGTGTACGGAAGAAATAAATAAAGAAAGAAAATTCTGGCGAAATCAATAGGTGATCTGTCGTTGACAGACCACCTAATATAGAAGAATTGAGCTAAAATATTTCCCATAGACTTTACACGTAAGGAAAATACGAGAATATCCAATCCAATTTTGCAAGTGAAATACGGGCATGATCCCGGCATCTGATCGAAAAGACAGGTTGACACTTTCGAAAGCTTAGAATCTCAGCTACAACATACTAAAAGCTCAGGAAAAACTTACAAGACGAAATGCAGATATGGCTCACGAAATAGAGGAATGTCGAATCTAGTTTTGAGAAAAAGTCATGTCCCATAGAGATTACATGCAAAATGAGGAAAAATAACATGTCTTTATTATTTGCAATTTTTGAGGATGATCCCTTTATTAAAATGAAAATTAAAGGCAATAATTCAGAAAGAGTAAGACTTAAGCTACAACATATCGAAAAATGGGCGAAAATTGACCAATATTCACGGAGTTAGAGCCTAATTTGCATAATTGTTATGACGTCATAACAAGGAAAATTGATATTTTAACTTCCGACGCCATTTTGATGATGTCATGATCAAATTGAGGGATAATGGTGACATGAAATCAAATCTACAACTCATACTCTATCGATATATGAAAAAAAATTGGGGGTCAACGGACTATTCAAAGAACTACAGTGAATTTTTAATAGGCATGTTTTTGCCCATATATGGCCTATAGTAAGAGCTCGCGCGCACACGTGCTGCAAACTTTAACGGGTGTTAATTTCGTTATTAATGGTCGTAGAAGGTTGATCAAGGTATCAAATTGCTCAGAATTATATTATCAATGCAATGATATAAAAAAATGGCGTTTCTGCGTTGCGTTGAAGGCGTTACGCGCGGAAACGCGCGCGCGCAAATTTTTGAAATGCTTGAAATGACCTGAAACGTACTTTACTTTGGTCAAAAAGTGATTTTGAGCATTTTAAAAATTTGACAACGCATACGCGCGCGTCGTGACCTCCAGGTGACCTTTTGACCCTTGACCTGAAGTTGATGTGATGTTAATTTGATTGATTTTTTATAATTGATAATGGAGATATGACCGACAATGTGATTTTACAAAATGGCGCCTGGATGACGTCACGATGACGTGATGACCTTGAAAAAGTTGATTTTACTTGAAATCATAGGGCTTGATGACTGACAGAAATTTGAAGGAAATTGACCATGTCGATTTCGAGTGAACGTGTGTACAAAAAATGTACGGAAGAAATAAATAAAGAAAGAAAATTCTGGCGAAATCAATAGGTGATCTGTCGTTGACAGACCACCTAAAAATTAGGAGGGGGGGGGGGTCCGCCCCCACCTCAAATTTAGGGGAGGGGGGAGGACCAAGTGGCTTCTTACCTTGTTGTGATCGATGACTTTGAAGTCGATTAGGTTTGAAAAACTGACGGTAATTAGTTGTGTTTCTCATAGAACGCTAGACCAAAAGCTTCAGTCTCTGTATTTTGGTTGTTCAGCTGAACCGCGTTGGCTCCACTCACCAATACATAGACTGAAGAGTTGTTGGCCCGTACATAAAGACAACGTATCAGCTAACCCAGTTCCGTATCAGCATGCAGCAGTAACGTAATATCTAACATTTGGCGGAAACCCTTTTTTCAGATCGTTTTTGGTACATAAAATGTCACATTATAAAAAAATAATTACATCCAAACTTACGAGAAAATATATAAAATTCAGAAACATCGTACCTTAGACCGCAGTCACCGCTAATTCCTTTCAAATGATTATCAAAACTTAGTCGTCCTCGATTCCTTCGTTGGTCATCGTAAGTTGCCATCTTGGATGACGTCATCATTTTTAAAGACGTATCTACCAGTCGCTATTATACCACGATTCGTGCCGCTGCTTCGCGCTTGTCTATGTGCATGCGTTCGGAACTTGTCGCTCGCATTGATTGGCCAGGATTTATTCTAATCGGAAAGCCTCGATAAAAGCATAACTCAATGAACATAGTGGGTAGTGCGCCCGTTTATAATAATAGCAAATATCTCTGAAAAATATCTCTCACTCGGTCGATCGACATGCATGAGAGAGGGGGAAAAGGAGGACTTTCCGGTTTTTTAATACACAGAAAACAGGAAAAGTCGGAAATACTGAAATAAGACAGATAGCAGGGAAAAAGCCGGAATTCCGTATAAAGACGGAAAAGTGGCATCCCTGCTCAACCCAGGTGAGATTAATGGGTACCTGGTAGGAAGAAATTCCTTGAATGCTTGAGCGCCTAGGCAGCCCAACTAAAGCCAGGGTAATAATAATAGCAGGGCCCGCTGGGAGAACAGTTTTCAGAACTGAAGTGGCTTCCCTGGGTAAATATACCTATATTATTGTAGGATTGTTAATTTGTCATTTACCTATTTTGTTTATTTCCTTTGACTTGTGTTTTCTTCAGGTGTTTTACATTTATGTTCTGTCTAGACTTTAGTTCATTTGCATTTCTTTTCAGTACTGCCCTTGCAGTCTGGACTTAGGTTATTTGAGTTTAATGATATTCAGTTGTCATTCATTCATTCTACTCTGAATGCCTTTCCTGTGTTTCTCTTGTCATCTTCATTCCTTCTCTATTCTTTCTTCAGGTGTTACACTCATTCCATCCCTCACCTGACTCCTTAGTTTCTACTTCCATTATTACATAATCACCAGACATCTTTGTCATCTCATCTCATTCTTTATTGGTTTATCTTATGAATTGGGTTCTTACATTTTAGTTCGATCCTTCCATTTTCTTTAGTTTGATTGGTTGCTATTTCTAATTTAAATATTTATGTAAATTATAGAATGATTTGATTTTAGCTGAGGCAAAGCAGCCCAGATATTAAACAGTGCACTACCAGACTTCTTCGGTTTAAGTTCTCTTCATTTTGCGTCTGTTTCACTTATTCCCCCTTCAGCATGATTGATTGAGTTTGTTGATTTAGAACTTCATTTATTTTCTACCTCCAAACATATAATTTTCTCAACCTTACAACTGGTGGCAGCGTCGGTTCGACACCTTCACGCTATTCTTCAACTTTCCTCGGTTCCACGATTCAGTTTTGTCTGCATGCTCATCCTTTATCATCTGCTTTAGGAATAAACTTTTACGAACCTCGTCTGTCTTTTGGTCTACCCGGTGCTTTCCAACAGCCATTCGTCTTTCTGCTCAACTTACCTGGTGAGTGACGACTCCTGTTTAGTCCTGAGTACATAAACCTGCAGTACCTGGTCGAAGTGAAACCGCAATCATCTCTGAACTATATCCCGAATACCTATATTTGTCTGCTACTGCCTCTTTATTCAGCCTGAAGACTCTCTTCACATCTTTAAGAGACTCTACTCCTTTCCACCTGAACATTTATTTTGCCACCATAACAATTTACTGTGATTTCAGATCACTATGTCACGCAACTATTCTTCGGACACTAATGCCATGCTATCACGTCTAGATAGTTTGGAACGAGCCCTTCAACATCTTCAAGGCAATGTTACCCAACTTCAGGCATTGTTGTCCACATCTGCCCGATCATCTCCAACTCATGTTGCCGCAATGATGTGCAATAAGACAACACAGACAGAGCCGTCTCGTGTGTCTGCGCCAATGGACCTTGATAATCTCAACCACAAAGTAAGTGAATGTCAGAATGAGGACAGAAATATTTCAATGCTGAAGTACTTCCTAGAACATGACATTAAACCCAAGACCAAGGAGATTGCTGATTTTGAGCCCCAAATGCGTCGACTTCTCTGGCAATACCAACGTTTCTTCCTGAAGGACGGCAAACTTTTCCGCAAACGAATGGCCTCTGATCGCATAACTGAACACCACCAATTCGTCGTTCCAGCAAACATGATTCCTGATGTCCTGAATACTTTCCATCCTCTGGATAATCACACGACATTAGAATGCTCAATTTCCACCATCTCTGAGCACTTCTTCTGGCCTAGCATGAAGCGAGACACTACTCAATTCGCAAGAACATGCAGCGCTTGTCAACTAGCACAAAGTCACGAATCATCAGCCAAACTGGACCAGATGCCAGCATCAGCCATCCGCACCGCAGTTTGCGCCATAACCGAACTAACGAAAGATTTCATCAGACGCACAGATCCACCTAGAAGTTTGAGACAGAAACGACATCGCAAGAATCGGCACAACAACAACAACAACTTTCGCAAACCACCAGCAGATCTCCAACCACCACGTTCACCTCCGAGAGATTACCAGCCGCAATCACCAGAGAACCCCTGGAAAGATCTCTCTCACATGCGCTCTTATTTCGCTCATCCAGACCATGACACATCCTCATCGCCAAGAGACTACCACCATTCGCGATCAACTCGTACAAGGGACCATCGCCACTATCATTCGCCACCAAGATACCGAGATTACTCACCTTCAAGAGAACTGTATCCTGAGAACCATACCATCAACTCACCAGATAGATGGAGAGACTCTTATATCAACCCACCAGATAGATTCAGAGACTCATCTTCCAGGTATACTTACCAACATTCCTCTCATGAACATTTCCCAGTTTGAACAATTACTCTTGAAATGAGAAACTCTTTAGTGAACTCGGTGCTCATGTCATTTGCAAACTCTTCAAAATTTCAAGTCTTAATGATCATTGGTATGATTTTCTGATTCTATATATATATATATATAAATGTGCAATTTTACAAGAAAACATTTTGCTTAAGAACCTTTTTTCAGAAGGTGCCAAGCATTTCATGTGCATTTACGTCTATTTTACTATGAAAGCAAATATATCTCGAGATGTTATGTATTTTTTATGTTCTCAAAATGCTTCAATAAAACCTTTTACAAGGGCATCATTTAAAAAAAAAAAAATTGAACTTCAACTGAAAATTTCAATTTTCTCATACAGTACATAAATAGTCATATAAAAAGATTTGAATTTGCCCCCCCCCCCCCACCAAAAACCATCAAAAACTATGTTTTATTGTCAAAAGAATTCTCGTCTATTTTCACCTTCATTACAGCTCTTAAATCAAGTTTACTGAAGCATTCACTTTTGAAAAGTTTTGAAAACTTTTTTGTGCTTACATGTATATCTCAAAGTTACAAAATTTCTTCTTTATGTCATTGATATGTTCATTGCATGCATAATGTTTGTGTTATAGAAAATCTGTTTATCATAAACCATTCTAAATGAAAAGTTTTGAAACATGTATTTTGCTGTTGGAATACATTTACTGTTAATAAAAGAGGTAAATTTTTACATATTCTTTTATAATAGTAAATGATCTACTCTTAATATGTTCAAGATTATGATTGGAATTCAGGATCTTTCAAGTACTAGGCTTGAAAGTTTTATTGCATATCTCTCCAATATAAAGTCAAAATTCTAAAAATGTTCATTCTCTATTTTGAAGTGTCTTTAAACAAAAAAATTGAAAAATGAACTTAAATAATATATATTTGGCAGACCCACTCTGTCATCTACATATAAATGTTATTTCAGAAAATATGGCATATATTAATTGGGAGTTTTTATCTGAATATGTTATTAGCTAAATTTCATTTTTTTTTTTAATTTGTTAAACTTCAGTAGTATTTTATCTTTATTCAGTACTGTTTTTATCTATTTGTCTTGTAGTGCTCTCATATGAGTTATTGTTCCATTTTTGTTAGAATCCAGGAGATATCATAATTTTTCAGTCAGTAAAATGTGTTCGAGATTACTTTGCAATGAAAAAAAAAATGCTCATTGATAAATTGAAAAAAAAAAAAAAATGCATTTCATTACAAATTCATCTTTAAAAAAAAAACTAAAGTTGATAGATAAAATTTTGTTTTCATTTTCTTTATTGGTGCATTGATGCATTACATAACATGCAATTACAAAATGAAATTAATATGGAAGAATTATTTGCATGTGCACCCCTCCTTTGGACTAAATAATTTTTTAAAAAGGCAATATTTTCATTTTTTTAATGAAGTTACACATAATTTGAAATTGGTATACACATTGCAACTTAATTAATTTATTGTTCTAAAAAAAAAAAATCCTTTTTGGCTACTCAATGCAAATAAGTTTAAAATTCTTTTGGGTTTTTCAAATTTAATTTTTTGGACACATTTGTAATAATATCTTGTAAATAATGAATTATATCATGTGATTTTTGTTTGAATATTATGTAAATAATGTTAGATGTTAAAATTGTTAAAATCTGGTTTTGCAGAAACTGATATTCATTATAGTTCTTTGATTTGAAAATTGAGGACAATTTTTTGGAAGGAAAAAGTTTATGTAGGATTGTTAATTTGTCATTTACCTATTTTGTTTATTTCCTTTGACTTGTGTTTTCTTCAGGTGTTTTACATTTATGTTCTGTCTAGACTTTAGTTCATTTGCATTTCTTTTCAGTACTGCCCTTGCAGTCTGGACTTAGGTTATTTGAGTTTAATGATATTCAGTTGTCATTCATTCATTCTACTCTGAATGCCTTTCCTGTGTTTCTCTTGTCATCTTCATTCCTTCTCTATTCTTTCTTCAGGTGTTACACTCATTCCATCCCTCACCTGACTCCTTAGTTTCTACTTCCATTATTACATAATCACCAGACATCTTTGTCATCTCATCTCATTCTTTATTGGTTTATCTTATGAATTGGGTTCTTACATTTTAGTTCGATCCTTCCATTTTCTTTAGTTTGATTGGTTGCTATTTCTAATTTAAATATTTATGTAAATTATAGAATGATTTGATTTTAGCTGAGGCAAAGCAGCCCAGATATTAAACAGTGCACTACCAGACTTCTTCGGTTTAAGTTCTCTTCATTTTGCGTCTGTTTCACTTATTCCCCCTTCAGCATGATTGATTGAGTTTGTTGATTTAGAACTTCATTTATTTTCTACCTCCAAACATATAATTTTCTCAACCTTACATTATTATCATTATAGTAAGAACCCTAGTAATGAGAGCAGTGCTGAACAACTAAGACGAATAATTATTCACAAACAAGTGAAAAGCCTCGGCAGTCTCGTCTGCATTACGCGATTCAAGATAGCAGCAGTGCTGACTTTGAAAACATCTATTGAATAACTAACTATTCACAAAAAACACCATTCATATATGATAATAAAATACTATGTTCACTGACCCTACATGTAAATGACATTTGACCTTGTGCAAAACGATGATACTTGATTACCCTTATGACGTCCACATTTCATGAACTAGATTCATAAACTTTCTAAGTAATGATGACAATCCAACAAATACCACCAACATAGCCAGAATTCATCAACCTTGAATTATCTTAAACTCTCACAGAATGTTCAATGGTACTTGACTACCCTTATGTCTGTATTAGTTTCAAGAACTATATCCATAAATTGTTAAAAGTTATGATGAAAATTCAACAAATACCCCCAACATGGCCAAAGTTTGATGACCCTAAACGACCTTTGACCTTGGCAATATGACCTGAAACTCACACAGGGTGTGGAGTGATACTTTCAAGATTGCTCTTACGTCTACCAAGTTTCATGAACTAGATCCATAAACTTCAAAGTTATGATCGCAATTCAACAAATATCCCAACATAGCCAAAGTACGCAAGCAGAATGTCCAGTGATACAAAATTACCCTTAGTGAAATGTCCAAGTTTCATGAACTAGATCCATACATTTTCAAAGTTATGATGACATTTCAAAAACTTAAACTTGGTTAAGATTTAAATGAACATTGATTCCCCCCCCAACATGGTCTAAGTTCATTGACCCTAAATGACCTTTGACTTTGGTCATGTGACCTGAAACTCTGACAGGATGTAGTTCAGTAATACTTGATTACCTGTTGGCAACATCATGCCGCCCTATATGAGTGTCGTAGATTAGCTATTAACAAAGAAGACAAGATGGTGCAATAAATATCGGTAAGTTACAACCCATCCTCTCATAATAAATTTCTGTTTTTTTCAATGTAGAGTATAGGCCCCAGTATGCGGGGGTCCCCAGTTAGGGGCCAGTGGTGAATAAAAACCAAAGATTACAAAAATATTTTTGATATCCCTTCAGAAATTAACTTAGTCTCAAGTAGGTTCTAGTGCACCAAAAAATATGCTCGGTGAAAGCAGTAAGCATGAACGAGTCTCGCTAAACATCATTAGAAATCGGCACCATTTGCCAAGGACGGGAAAATGGCACTTTCTGAACTTCTACTGTAAGAAACTTTGATATACTTAAGCCAATAAAGAAGCTCTGTTTGTTCAATATCATATGATAACTATATGGATTTTTATTTATGAGAATGAAGTCAATGGTCCATATTTTGCTGCAGAAATTATTTACACCAATAGAGAAAAGTTGCTAGGGGGTGGTGAGGCGGCTAACTGGAGCCACAGATGGTCGAGTGGGCGGCCACCCTACATGTATGTAAAACGTGTAAAAAATGCAGGTTTTTGTAGGAGATTGTACTCTTAATTCCATTTTTGACATGGCATGTAATAAGGTCATCACTTTTGACAGATTTTATGGATTTCTACTGAATATTTTCAAATATTTTATCTTGAAGTTAGGAGTTGTAGAAAAAGGGGAAAGGGGGAAGAGAAAAAGAATGAGGAAAGAAATTAAGAGAAAGAAAGAAAAAAAGGAAGAAAGCCGAAGGCTGGACCGCGCGGTGCTGAGAAAGATACACGCATCCATCCAGTTTCGTAATCGTATACAATCAATGCCCGGGTGTGGCCCCCTGCTGTCACTCCAGTTCAATTCTTTACGGACCATCCATCGAGGTCAAAAAAACTATATTTAGATCTAGATCTAGATACCGGGTACTTAATCTAGAATAGATAGGCCTACTTAAATAAAGTTCTGGCTTTGGACGATTCAGATTTTTCATGCTTCGAAACTGGGGTTTCGTCTTTCAAAGCATCTCCTCTCAGTCTCCACTCACACGTATTGCGAGGTTAGTATACTAACCTCGCACAACGCATGTCATTTCATAATGAATTTTGACGTTTTCATTCATCACACGAATGTGAGAATATGAAATACGCCTAAATCTTCACAATATACTAAATTTAGTCATCTTAATCTTCTAATGTAATCTAATTTAAAAATCAGTACGAACGTATCTATAAAAATGGATTTTAAACGCTTACCTCCAAATCTCAGCCAGTTACTCCGTCCGATCCTTAATACTGCGGTGGAAATTACGCAAACAACAATCGAAATGCGAATTTTTCCTATCGAACAGTCTAGATTCAAGTCGCCGGCGCATAATAGGAAATCGTACCAAAAAAATCAACAGGTTGCATGTCACGTATAATCGCTGATGGCGCTACATCATAAAATAACAGTGAACAGCGAAAAAAATGCGGAGCGCCTAGAACGCAACCAGCAGTACAGCTGATCTGACGTCAACGACGCAAACAAGCAAGTTTATTAAATAATATCGCGCGCCCTCTCTGTGCGTATAGAGAGAACCAGCGAATCGGCCCCATGCCTGCTTCGACATCAAGAAAAATCATCGATATAAAGTATGGTTGGAACTACCCCTTATCGACCACCTAATCTTCTCAGCATCGTATCTGCGAAAATATTCATCAATTTTACCCAGTTTTAGTCCCATTTGTGCAGAAAATTGAGCAGATCAGATTCCCATGTTTCGCTCGGCGACTCCGATTCAATCCGCGTATATATCGACGAACAACGAATACGACGATTTTACATTTGCTCATTTGCACCCGTCTTTTGAAACCGACCACCCGCGATACACTAAGTTTACGGCCGATTCTTGTCGCGGTGGCGAAATATTTTTACTCTTCCAAATCAGTTCTATAATGTCAACATGCTAAATGATCGTTTTACTACTTCCACTGCGAGCTCCGGCACATGATTCGACGATTGACGACGGATATTTGTTCTAAAGCCGTTTTCTATCGGATTTCTTGGTTTTTCAGCGGGGTTTGGGTTTGGTCAATACAATTTTGATTAATTCTACTAAATTTTTACTTTTTGTTGCTTCTTTTTTTCTCGTAAAATCGATTCTTACCGTTTCTATGGACACTGCGCCTACTCTCCCGCGCGTATCGTTTGTAATACGCAATAATTTTAACGCGCGCAAGGTGGTCGGTTTCAAAAGAGGTGGTCGATATGTGGTAGTCTCACCATACCAGAAAGACAGAGAGGAATTGAAATTGGCTTCATATCGTTTGGTGAGTTTCATATCCAAAGCTTATCTCACATTCATTAAATAGGTATCTATTTCTAATTTTTGAAATAGACGAATAAACGTATTGCAAGTGCCGTGCCAGTGGTTATCCTGTGCACGGCGGCGGTAATGTACCCGTAAGTGCTCAGTCTCACAAGAATTTTGCGTTATTTTATTTTTACAGGAAAAGTAGAAATCTCAGGCGCAAAAGTTTTTAAAAAGCCAGTCCTACAACTGAACAAGACGTCTACGTGTCGAGGTCCCCGGGGCTACCCAACTCTCTAGGTAGCTAGGCTCCCGTGGCGTGGCTGAGCTTCGCTCGGTTTTTTCAGTCAGACAGAGCCGACGGGGAGGCAGTGTAGCTCAGTGGGTTAGAGCGCCTGTTCCGGATAAGATCGTAGATCTCAACGTGCGTGGGTTCGAGTCCCGCAGCATGCCGGAAGACGTCTAACAAAAAAACTGACGCTAGCGTTGTGTGTCAACGTGCCTCACCGCTGTGTTCAGTGCGGGTGTGAATGCAGTTGGAAAACACTCCGTCCATCGGAAAGGACGCAAATGTTGGTCCCGTGTATAGGAGAGTCACAACCTATTCACGTTAAAACCAATACACTATTCGTCAAAGAGTAGGGTGTTCACCCGGTGTATTGCACCTGCCGGTCCCCGGTACTACAATACTGCAAGAATCTTCAGGATTGAAGGAGGCAGTGTAGCTTGAAGAAGAAGAGTCTCCACCGCTTGCATCAGCCACGCCGCTTGACTTGAGTGAGCCGAGATGGAATTGAGAAGTTCAGCGGCGGCCAGCCCAGCCCCAGGCCCCAGGGGCAGGCCAGCCGCTAGCCACTGCACTGCGTCCGCGGTGCTCCCCGCGACCTGACAATGACAGTGACACGCCTTCATTTGAATTAGGCTCGCTAATAATGACACACAGAAAATATTTTCAAAATTATTTCATATAAACCTTATAAGTTATTACTTGTTTTTCAGAATCAATTCAACACAACTACACACAACTGAGGATTTTATACCTTTTATTGACAGCAGCTGCTCCTTTTCTCTCACCACATCCATTTTGCTTCTTGTCTCTAGCGCCATCTGCGACAAAAGTACAGACATTCATAATGTAAATATTGACGTTGTAGTTGGTTCGCCTGGCCCAGGAATTCTTTATCTTTATCAGGAGATAAACCAAATGTAGACTAATTGTGCGCATTTCATGACAGAAAATGGCAGCTGCAGATATCAGTGTCCTCCGACGATTATCTGGTGCCCGACCTAAGCAGAAAAGTTCAAATGTAAGTTGATGCTACGTTGGTTTTTTTTTTTAATTCTATTATTTTTACAACTCTTTGGGTCTGTGAGTGATTGCATGATGAGTGCGTGCGATTTCCAAAGCACAAAGTGAACGGTTGATATCACGATTGCATGATGCACGTATTCAAATAGCACGTGAGCGAAATCGCTGCGCATGTCAATTTTGCAATGTACAAAGTAAGTGCAATACGCCATATACGGTACAAGTGTAAATGGGCAGGCAGTGGTCAACCTCGCTCAACAGGGACAAGTATGAAGTACGTGTGCCACTCTGAGACTATAAAGTCTAACAGTAACAGTAACTGGGGTTACCATAATTTAATTTGCGCACATTTATTTAAAAAATATAGGCCTAATGAATTGAACTTTGAAGTTGATTTTCAATCAAAAATTTCTCACAGACACAGTTCACACAAAATTAATCAAAATCATGAATACGAAACAGAAGTCAAGATCCTTAAGTTCGCTTGACGGAATTATAAAGTAGGACAAAGGTTTTGCTGGTATCGCGATCTCCATGGCATTGGACACCGACTAGTGCATGGCCGGCTGAAAAATGTCATAAAAAGTGTGACCTTTGCACACAATCGTTTTGCAAAGCTGTAGAAGAATTCAAGCAGACAAAGGTAAGATAATTGTATCAGATACAGGTTAAAATGGCATAAATTCAGTTGGTATCACGTTTTAATTACTTAATTTTGGAGACCTCTGCTTGAAAACTGGCAATTTATTGATACTTGCTGAGAAGTTTGGTCATTGGATCTTGTTGGAACGGACGCAAAAGGTAACAAAATTTGCTGATTTTTCGTTGATATTTTCACAAATTGAAACCTTACCTTAAAAAAATTACCCTACTACTGGGTAATTTTGGGTCGATTTTTTTGTTGGTGATATCAGTATTTCAAGAAATTAGATATTGAGATATTCGACAGGGAGCAAAATTAGGTACCGTGCAAATTAAGGTCACACAGAATGAAAATCAAGGGGCAAGCGACATTACAATGTGCTAGATTACAGCCAAATAAAATAAAAAGGAAATTATGCAATGTACCCACCTTGATTATATTGATGTTAGTCTTCACGTTCCCCACCATCAAATTGGGATCCAGAGTTCTTCTTTTCCCTGAAAGATAACAAGAAAAAATTGGCATTCAGTCTCTTCCTGAGTTGCGAAACTATATCAATAATAGCCAACCAGGTACAGATGTGCATGCACAGCAATATGTGTGTTTCCTTGCGCAGAGCTCAAAAGAAGGGAATTCCCCCATCTGAACATCATGCATGAGCAGCTGTTCTTGGTTGGCTTGGTGGAGCGTTGTGGCCCAGTGGATTAGTCTCTGGACTTCAAAACAGAGGGTCGTGGGTTCAAATCCCAGCCATGGCATAGTTTCCTTCAGCAAGAAATTAATTCACATTGTGCTGCACTCAACCCAGGTGAGGTGAATGGGTATCTGGCAGGAATTTATTCCTTGAAATGTTGAGCGTTGGAAAGCTGCTTGAGCTACAGCCGGGGTAATAATATCCAAGTCCTTTGGAAGCGCATAAAGACGTTATTCATAATGTGTTATGCGCTATACTGGAACTGACTATTAATATTATTATTAATTGGCTATTTTGAATGAGAATGGTGTGTGTCTAATGCAAACCATATGTACTTATATAAAAAGATTACAATTTTAAATTTTAACCATATCTCTTCATGTTGCACCCTCCAGGTCTTGGAGTGTCGAGTGTGTGAGGATATCTTCAGTCTCCAAGGAGACAAGGTGCCCCGCCTTCTGCTGTGCGGCCACACCCTCTGTCACGAATGTCTGTCGAGGCTGACCCTGCAGGGCAGGGCCGTCCTTTGCCCGTTTGACCGTCAACCCACCGAGCTGACCGACTCCGGTGTTTGGGGTCTCAAGAAGAATTTTGCCCTCTTGGAACTCCTGGAGAGATTGCAGACGTCTAAGGAGTCAAGTCTGAGTGCAGAGGGAGGCTTGATTGGTCACCGGAAAGGAGTAAGTGAATAAGGATTGTCATCATGTAGTACAGGCCCCATCTTACAAAGAGTTAAGATTGATCCATTTACATGTAAAAGTAGATGGAAATTCATCAGTGTGATAATTTTCTTTTTTACAAGAAATTTGCACAATGTCCTTTGTGAACAAATAGAAGCACAGTGAATTTTCAAGAAAGCAATGAATGCATGAATATATACATCATAGAAAATATTTTGAACGAACATACCACTGCTCTATAGAAGAGTCGGGGAAAACCCTGGTGAAGTGGTCCACCTGCACTCCCCCAATCAGTAATCAGTTATATCGGGAGGAGAAACCTGGGGGTCATAGTGATTCAGTTTAGCTTTTCACCTCCCAGGCACAGGTGACTCCAAACAAATAATGATAATAGCAGCAGCAGCAGCAGTAGCTATAATATTATTTTCAGTCTTTAATGCATGAGTAGTATGCATACTATGCATCATTTATGCCAAGGGTGTCACAGAGCTGCCAAGTAGTACGATTTTTCCGTATTTAGTACGTTTTTGCAACCAAACTACGGCAGTACGTTTTTTCTTTAAAAATACGTTTTTTGTATTAAAAAAAAAAAATAAAAAAATAAAAAAATCGTAATTTATTGAGAAAAATCATCTCTTTATGTCTCTATTTCATAAAACGTACACAAAAATGGTTATTAGATCAATGTAATTTCAGGTAACTTGTTTTTTTTTCAATCATTTTGTAAAAACCAGGGTGAGATATACACAAGTTTCAATGTTTTTTTTTTTTTCATGTGCAAGAGCAGTGCACATTTTAGCTTGCATGCAGCTTGAGCGCCGTGATGGGCGAGTGCGCCAAGCATTTTATTATGAAATACACTTTTTTGGGGAAAAATACAAAATATTTATCTCACACGGTAAAAATACTGATTTTTTTGTCAAAATACTGATTTTGGGGGATAAGAATACTGAAAATACAACTTGGCAGCTCTGGTGTCATTATATATCAATATCAACCCTCTCATATTCTACTAAACTTGACAATGTTTTTTTTTTTTGACAGGGAAGCGGTATACCTTGTGATGAGAATGAAAACCACCAGGCTGAGATCTACTGCACGGTGTGCAGCACCAACCTATGCACTCAGTGTGCCCAGTCAACTCATGCAACTCGTACTCTAGCTAAACACCGACAGGTAACTCTATTTTCCACACAACTTCCTTGACTCTTAATTTGCTAACAAGCGCTTAAATCCTCTTTTGGCTCGTGCCCTGTTTTCAAACTTCCTTTAGATTTTGGGAAGACCTTTGATTCAGTTACGCAGGAGAGAATCAGTGCGTAACCATTGTGTGTTGCCTAAGCGGCATCAGTGCGGTCCAAGTGTTATGGTGATACAACACAACCATCGTGGATATGCAGCTTTGGAATTGATCATAGATTTGAGAGGATGATAAATAGGCCGAAACCATTATGAGAAATGAGGATACACTAGAAGGTTTGAGAGCAGTTGTACAAACACGTAGCAGCACTTTTTTTGCTGAATAAATGCATCACAGACATGCGTCGCAAATGTAAAGCTCCCTATCGATATTAAAAATCAAATCTATATATTTCATTCCCAGGAAATACAAATGTGAAACAATCCAGATGGTTGTCAATGAAAGGAAATCAAAGAAATTCAATGACAAGGCTTTAGCAGGAACAGTAAAAAAGGAAAAGATCATAAACTATAAATGTTTTATGATTGCCAAAAGAATTTTTAAAAGAAAATTGCTCTCAGTTGATGGTGTACAAGAAAACAGTCATGAATAATTCCTGATCGATATACAAATATGTTTTCTCTTTTAAAAAACCTTCATGCTGATCCACCAATGTATCTGTCTCCTACAAGTATGTAGTCATTACTGTTTAATGTTTTACCCCATAAGTAATTGAGGTGTTGTGGCTCAGTAGATAAGTCTTCGGACTTTGAACCACCACTTTTACCCATAAGGTCCGGGGTTCAAATCCCACTACAGCACTAGCGTCCTTTGGCAAGGGGTTTATCTAAATTTGCCACTCTCGACCCAGAAACATGGAGACGATCGAACAATTTCAGTCACATCATCACTTGAAAAACTTATATATTTATGGACATTTCTAGGGTAATTGGTGAGATTCAAAATGAGCCTTGTGTACTTTTGTGATGAGTTACAACCATGTCTTACACTACGCAAAACAAATCAAATACATATATGTTATACTGGTAAGCAAATTTCGGGTATTTATTTTTTTACCCGGGTACCCGAGGCTTACCTGGTAGGAAGGAATTCCTTGAATGCTCAATGCGCCCGATCAGGGTAGCCGTGCTAAAGCCGGGGTAATAGTATGCAGCGCTATATAAATGTTGCATATTATTATTAATTGAAGTGAAAAATGAGGGTGGTAGGTCATAAATGAGAGAGAAATGAAATATTGTAGTAGGGAGCCAAAAGGCTTTACATTTCATAATTTCCTATCTGTCTTTGTTTCAGGTAGACTTTTTCACCTCATAAGTACATGGAGTGAAAAGAACGTGGGAGGTTGGGGGAGCGATGATGAAGGACAGGAAAAAAGTGATAAATCGGAAGAAACAAAGATATATATATAATCATCATTTTCTCATTGTTTTGTAGGTACCACTATCTGAGAAACCGAAGGAGAAGACGGTCTGTCAGGATCACAGCCCTCATATCATAGAGTTTGCTTGTCAAGAGGTCCAGTGTCAGGCAATGCCCCTCATGTGCTTCGTCTGCAAGGACTACGGCAAGCATAGGGGACATAAGGTATGGCATTTATGTGTTGCCTGCATCTGGACAATGGCTTCTTCCTACACATATTTATCAAATTTTTGCATGTTTTTTAATAATCAGTGTCATTTGAAAATGGGATTTCTTTCATTGACTCATTAATTGATTAACAGAGACCTTAAAGTGGACAGTGCTGGTAGATTAGACTGGCCACGCATATTGTAGGGTTCAAGCTAGTATACTGTGAGAGATGTGAAATAAATGAAACTGAAACCTTCACCCGAGCTTAGTGGTCTGAATACACAGCCTACAATTACTTGTGTACTGAAGGCCCTCTTGCCCTGAAATTAAATCAGCAAGTTGTATATGTGCTAGTCTTGTGTGAAGACCCACTCGTTGATCAAAGTTTCTGTCAGGGTCTGTGCCTGCAGACTAGATTCAAGCTGAGAGGTCACATAAAATCATATTAAATCAAATTAGAATATCAAATCATATTTTTTCTTTCACAGCATACGTTACTAGAGCAAGAGGCTGACACTACCAGGTCTGTTGTGGTCGGAATGGTTCAACAGGTACGAGTGTTCAGCGAGGAGATCTCAGAATCGGCCAGGAGACTCGGCGACATCATCCAACAGGTTGAGGGCGGTGTTGGTATTATTGAGGATCTGGACGGGGTCGCTGAACCACGACATGTAAGTAACTGCTTGGAGGTCAATTGAATAGAATATACAGAGAAGAGTCAACAAGCAGAATGCTGAAAAATTCATCAATATTGAATGTAAAATAAGTTTACGACATTTCAAAGCTTCGCTAATTTTTTCTTCCCCACAAAACAGTAAAATGCACAACACTGATGACATGCAAAGAGAGAGTTGATGATTTAATAATTACTGATACTGAGAACAACTTAGATGGCCAGTGACAATTGCAGAGGCTTTTGAATAAAAGACAAGTTTTCTACTAATTTCAAGTACCAAGAAAAGCTGAGATGACCATTGACAGTTATTTTCCTTCTGGAGTCGCTACAAAAGTCATTCTAGTGAAGGGTAAAAGATCTTGGGTTGGTGTTGAACGTCTCCTGGGGGGGGGTGTTTCACAAAGATTTAAGTATGACTTAGAGTCGCACTTAATGCCTAGTTGCGTGAGTTATAAAAGGCATGACCGCATTGGTCAGATCATGCCAAGAGGACGCGCACTACTGCGTATTGATCAATGAGATTGCGCGTTGCATATCTTGTACACGTCGGCATTTAAGTGCGACACTAAGTCATAATAATAATAATAGCCAATTTTTATATAGCGCTTTTCCCAAAACAGCTAAATTCATAAAACATGAAAATACCTTTAATTGGCCAGAGGGGGGAAGGGGCTGCAGTAGTGGTAAACATGGTAAATGAGCTTTATATGAGGACTGTTTAAAGTCTTTGAGGGATTCCTGTGAAAATTGTCACACAGTCCCATTCCGCTTGAAAATTATCTTTATACTTCGAAAAGTATTTTTTCGTCTTGGTCTTGGATGACTCCATCCCCAAGATCTCCATGGTCACTGACGATGCGATTGTAGTGTGGATGAATCGGGACATGGGGCGTGCTTCGCACAGCTCAGCCAGCCAGCGCCAGGCTAGCTCACTCACGAAAGAGAAAATGTTCGAATCCGATCAACCCAAGTGAAAGTAGGCGAAAAAATCTCCACTTTGCTTCTGGTTCTTCAGGATTGTCAATAAAATTGTTCCTGAAACTGAAAGTCGGGGTGTAAAAGTAATTCACTTGTTAATTCCCATTGTTGATCCACAGTTTCAGCTCGAATAAAGCGCACACAAGCTTACGAAAAATGACTCGCAGTGCTCGTGAACTTCCCTTCTCGTAGCTTCCTGGCGCAGCGCGGCCGGCTGGAGCCGCGCCGGGGCGCATCGGGGGCCATGTGCATGGAGTACCGCTGAAGTGTTTTCATCACACACATTGCAGAACCCGGAAATAAAATGGCTTGTTAGACTACTTCACCAGTCGTTCAGTAAAATTATCTTCATTTACATTGGAAATCAATGTACGATTTTACAAAAACTGGTAAAAGTTACTGGGTAAAATGAAAATGTGATAAGGAGGTTCCACGTGGGTGTTAGGGAGTTGAACATGCTAGACTCGTAAAACTGTCGTTTGTATGAATTTTACAATTTAACAGCTAAAAATCCTGATTATCCGGGAGATTTTGGCATGGGGTCGGGAGAACGGGAGATTGGATTGCAATCCAGTATTCTCCCGCAGGATCCGGGAGACTTGGAAGCTCTGGTATTGGAACAATTATGATTTTCTCTTTTTACTTTAACAGGTACCAGGGACAGCTGAGATGGCCAGAGCCAAGGTGCGGACGTACTTCTGTGAGCTTCACGAGACCCTGCAGAGGCAGGAGGAGGTAGCGGCCAGTGTCCTGGACACCCACATCAGGGAGAGGCTTCACCTACTCAGGCAGCAGCAGGAACACTTTGCCCTCATGATGTCAAGTATCGCCTCCATGAGCTATGACTGTGAATCCATGCTCTATCAGGTTGGCAGTGAAGGTTGCACGCAAATAATTAGTCCTGGGGCCCGTTGCAGAAAGAGTTGCGTTTAAACGCAATCCAAAAAATCAATCGCAAGTCCCAAATGCGCGCTGTTGATTGGTTGAAAATTAAGTTGCGCATGATTTTTGTCTCACCTGCATAGCAGAGTGAGACTATAGGCGCCGCTTTTCCGACGGCGACGGCGGCGGCGACGGCGGCGTCAACACCAAATCTTAACCTGAGGTTAAGTTTTTGAAATGACAGCATAACTTAGAAAGTATATGGACCTAGTTCATGAAACTTGGCCATAAGGTTAATCAAGTATTACTGAACATCCTGCCTGAGTTTCATGTCACATGACCAAGGTCAAAGGTCATTTAGGGTCAATGAACTTAGACCATGTTGGGGGAATCAACATCAAAATCTTAACCTAAGGTTAAGTTTTTGAAATGTCATCATAACTTAGAAAATATATGGACCTAGTTCATGAAACTTATACATAAGGTTAATCAAGTATCACTGAATATCCTGCATGAGTTTCACGTCACATGACCAAGGTCAAAGGTCATTTAGGGTCAATGAACTTTGGCCGAATTGGGGGTATCTGTTGAATTACCATCATAACTTTGAAAGTTTATGGATCTGATTCATGAAACTTGGACATAATAGTAATCAAGTATTACTGAACATCCTGTGCAAGTTTCAGGTCACATGATCAAGGTCAAAGGTCATTTAGGGTCAATGAACTTTGGCCAAATTGGGGTATTTGTTGAATTACAGCCATAAATTTGAAAGTGTGTTGGTCTAGTTCATAAAACTTGGACATAATAGTAATCAAGTATCACTGAACATCCTGTGCGAGTTTCAGGTCACATGATCAAGGTCAAAGGTCATGTAAGGTCAAAGAACTTTGGCCACGTTGGGGGTATTTGTTGAATTGCCATCATATCTCTATAAGTGTATTGGTCTAGTTCATAAAACGTGGAAATAAGAGTAACCAAGTATCACTGAACATCTTGTGCGAGTTATAGTAGTTTTCAAAATCAGCACTGCTGCTATATTGAATCGCGTGATGCAGGTGAGACGGCCAGAGGCATTCCACTTGTTAAGAGTTGCGATCGATTGCAACTCTTTCTGCAACGGGCCCCAGGGCCCCCATCTTACAAAGAGTTGCGATCGATCCGATCAATCACAACTATGGACGGCCAGCAGCGTCAACAATTCTTATGCATGTTTGTTCAAAATATTTGAAATATTTGAAACTATGATGCGTATCCATGCATTCATTGTTGTCTTGAAAATTCACTGTGCTTCTTTTTGTTGTTTATAAAGGACATCGTTCAAATTTCTTATAGACAAAATCACGACACTGATGGATTTCCATAGAGTTACGATTGATTGGATCAATCATTACTCTTTGTAAGACGGGGTCCTGATCATATCGGGGAGTTCCCCTTGACATGTACCTTAATCAACATCATATATAGAAACAGGTCGTTTAAAATCAGTGGTGCACATCTGAGAGATTTTTATCACATGAACATGAATTGGGACTACTACTGTTTCAGATAAGTCTAATGAAGTAGTAACATTTGATCCTTTGACTACGTGTATTTTGTGGGGACTTCAGTAGTTGCCCAAGAATACCCATCACTTGCTGCAGCACAGTTTCAGAGTATGCTGGGTTTCAGACCCCCTACTGAGAAAAAAATCAACAAAAACATATCTTGATGATCTATAAGCGACATAAATAAGAATTGTGTCATTATTAACACGTTATTTTTAGTGATTATATAAAATCTAATTTTTGAACGCATGGGTCTATGGTGAAATAATAAGTAGTGTGTGACCTGAAAGGCACTATAATGTATGTTACTGCCACTTTGAAGAGCGCCATCTCAAGACATTTACTAACTCATATGGACCCTGCATCTTCTTCCAGAATGCAACATTTTGATACTCATTACAGTAATGAATGATTTCCTTCTAATCTTTACAACATTCATAACTCAATAGTTACAAAGAAATAATTTGTTAGCGTGCTTTCAGGCATTCTGTGACGTAGTGAGGTAGACTGCATCGCAGACTCCCCTCTCAAACCATCTAGGACCCCTGTTACATCTGAAAGATTCCTACCCGAGACCCGACCGAGTCCACTTGCAACCTTGACTGGATTATTGGTGGATTAGCTTCGCGAACGGACCGAGTCCGAAATGTGGTCTGTTTACATCACAGCGTTCATTCCCTCCCCTATCGGTACGGTTTCGATCGGTATCCGATTGCTGACACCAAAGGGCGCCCTCGATCTAGGCTCTGAATAATTTGCGCGCGCTAATTGAAGTTGTTTACATTTCGTTACACTCGTCGGCTGCTAGCTCGCCATATTACGATCGGATAGCGTACGTTAGTTGTTATTTCTAGATATTTAAAACCCCCAAAAGTACAGACCCTCGAATACACAATTCACATGTCGCATGCTGCAAAACATTCGAAGAACTATGGGGCTGGGGAGGGGATAGCGCGCGCTACGACGTAATTTGACAGCTGGCGAACGGACCGAGATAGGTTCGAAAGCTTGTGTGCGTTTACATCTACGAATCGGTGGACCGGGGCCGGCCCGATACCTACCCGAGACTACCTCTGGATGTGGTCTCGGTTAGGTTCGCTAAAAGGTGGCCCGAGGTAGGTTTGGGATGTTTACATCTGATTTCTTTCCAACCAGAGGTAGGCCCCGGGCCGGCCCGAGGTAGGGAATCTCTCAGATGTAACAGGGGTCTAGGTTCTTTGTCTAGAATGAGCACATCTTTGTCTTTGAAGTTGTGGTGAGATGTATTCAGGTGGGAGTATACGGCAGAATCATATTTTCAATTGTTTGATGAAAGGGTATTTATGTATCGAGCTTATCCTAGATATGTTATAAGATAATGCTTCAATAAAAGAAATTGATCCATTAAAAAAATTAAGAAAATTATAATCTAGTTTAATTGTCATAATCTTGAAATTCTCCCAGGACGATGCCAAGCTGTTGGTTTCCAAACAGGAAGTATCATCCCTCCAGGATTCGCTGCAGACTCACAAGCAACAGTTCACTGACATCACTGAGCACATCCAACTTGATGCAAATATACCAGTTACTTTCACTAAGGTTAGTTGTCATTTTCAAACATCTTCATTTAACACATCAACAGCACTTGTGGGAGCCAGGCCTGATGATGAGGGACGTCCATCTTGTTTTTGTTCTTTCGATGGCTTATAAACTGTTTACCAATTCAACTTCAAACTTTGATCAGGTATACACAATGGGGCGAAGATTATCCTTTTGCGGTGAAAGGTCAAAGTCTGAGAGGTCATAATATGATAAAACATAGCTCTTTGCTGTTTATTTTGATGTTGCCTGTGCCAAGGAATTGAAAAACACTTAAAATCAAATTAAATTCACTGTAAAATTTCTACTGATATGAATGATGAGGATATTCAGATACAAAAGATATTACTGATCTTTACAGTGCAATATTGCTTAAATGTCAATCCGTTGAAGGACTACATAATAGCTCACATCAGTAGAATCTGGGCACTTCATCAGTGTGTTTAAATATATACTGTATGTAAGTAGAAAGACTAGCTCTTCTCGTGAGGCAAACCTGAAATTCTCTGTAAAACAACAAATAGAACTCATCCATATACATGTATGCATTCTCATGTATTGTGATGTACCATTATGTCAGGATAACCAGGTTCATGTACACATAAGACCTAAGAAGATCAGCATGTGCTTGGTGTTTATTTGCAGGATAAAAGGTACTCATAAGAATCAATTACATCATTATTGGCTTATTTTATTCATAGGATAACCTGGTACACATTGGAATCAGTGATTTCATCCTGTTTTTTTTCTTCTATTTATAGGATAACCATTTACACATAGAAATCAATGACGTCATTATGTGTTTTTTTTTATTAAAGGATAACCAGTTACACATAGATATCAATGACATCATGATGTTTTTTTATTTTTATTTATAGGATAACCAGTTACACATAGAAATCAATGACATCGTTATGTGTTTTTTTATTTATAGGATAACCAGTTACACATAGAAATCACTGACATCATTATGTGTTTTTTTTATTTATAGGATAACCAGTTACACATAGAAATCAATGACATCATTATGTGTTATTTTTTATTGATAGGATAACCGGGTACACATTGGACCTAAGATGGAGATGAGAGTCGTGGTGCTAGGTCTGGATAATGCTGGCAAGACCACGATCCTCTTCAAGCTCAAGCAGAATGAATTCATCCAAACAATACGCACAATAGGTAAATTGATCGTGCAATGTATTCAAAGGCTTTTCTATGGGAGGTATTTCTATAACAAATTTGACTGAGGCTTGTAATTGCTGTTTACCGGAATCTGGTGGTTCATACAGAAAGCCTATGGGAATTGCAGAATTAGTCCATACTTTTATCAGATTATATATTTTTTCTTCCTTTTGCAATATTTTAATGGAAACTAAAGCATGTGAACCAAGCCAAGTCAATATTTTTTCATACTCATTGTATTTGTCCTCCCTTTTCATTGCAAAATTGTCTTTAGATAATTTCATAGGATGCTTTTAGTAGGCAATCAGGGAAAAGGCTATCCTAGGGTAAAGTTCATGATTTTCTGAGAACACTGTAACATCCTTGGCCTGTTAAATGAACATTTTTACAATTAAAAAAAAATAATGCCACAGGATGTAGATTTACTTTAGTTATGCTGTAAAAACAAATCTTGTTCTCAGTTCAAGTATTCCTCATCACCCTATTTTGTGCCATGTTATTAAATGCTCTGCTGCCCTCAATCTGTGGAAAAGCTACATGTTCCTATAATGCAGATCTTGAGTGGGATGTACGAATGTGTACAACCAAAACGGTCTTGTGGGATATCATGGTCCCCAAAGTCATATGAACGTGACTGTTTTCTTGAGGGGCTTTTTTTTTGGGTGTATCCTAGGAGGAAAGTGGTGGTATACACATCAAAACACCACATTAAAGGTCAAGTCCACCACAGGAAAATGTTGATTTGAATAAAGAGAGAAAAATCAAACTAGCATAATGCTGAAAATTTCATCAAAATCGGATGTAAAATAAGAAAGTTATGGCATTTTAAAGTTTCGCTTATTTAAAAAAAAAAACAGTGATATGCATGACTCAGTGACATGCAAATGAGACAGTCGATGATGTCCCTCACTATTTCTTTTGTTTTTTATTGTTTGAATTATACAATATATCATTTTTTACAAATTTGACAACATGGACCAACTTGACTGAACCATATAGTATTAATAAATGCTAATTCCATATGTTCAGGGAGGAATTATTGTTGTTTCACTTGACAATGAGGAGAAAATTAGAATATTTCATATAATGAAATACAAAAGAAATAGTGAGTGGACGACGTCATTGTCTCCTCATTTGCATACCAGCCAGGATGTGTATATAACTTTTTTGTGAAATTAAGCGAAACTTTAAAATGTAATAACTTTCTTATTTTACATCCGATTTTGATGAAATTTTCAGTGTTATGTCTGTTGGATTTTTCTCTTTTTATTCAAATAAACTCTTTGTTGGGGTGGACTTGTCCTTTAGAGATAAATACCAGTTGTGGTTACGACCTGAAAATTAGTTTGCGCAGAATCCAATAGAATGACCACCCAAGTGTTTGTAGGTATTAATAAAAAATATGCGCTGATTGGCTCTGGAAAAAAATGTGTGATTGCTGAGAAATGATCAAAGTAAGCACAGAATTTCATAAAATGTCAGGTATTTTCCCAAGCAATATTAATACACTGTCCCACATATGCCTTTTTGTGTTAGTTATCATCATCAGGTTTTCAGCTAAGATTTCATGATTTCACAAGGATGACTTGATTCCAATGTACCAGATCTAGATCTATGATATTAATCATAATAACCTTGATTTTAAAAGCTTTAATCATACAATAATTGTTTGCT